>NW_009915979.1:26709-75244 GCF_000696875.1 Nestor notabilis
TCTTTCATTGGACACTCAAAGCTCTACAGTCACATCTGTTTGTGCTGGCGTCAGATTGGCATGCTGCTCCCACTGATGAAAGCTGAAGCAACAGTGCCAGCCTACAGGGAAAAGCATGATTTTCAGGATTTTTCCTTTATTTCCTTTTGCTGCAGGTATTCTCATACAGTGCCAAGGTGACGAGAGGCGAGCACACACAAGGTTTCTTTGGAGGACAAGGAGAATGGAAGGAGGAGGGGGTGAGGAGTGCACAGAGATAGAAAGGCATCTTATCTGAAAGCTGAACCTGCATAGATTTCTCTTTTTTCTTTTTTTTTTTTTATGATAACAGAACAGGTCAACAATGATCTGGAGCATGGAAGGCAACAGAAGGCTCACCATTACCTTCTGCAGTCAGCTTCGGTCCCTGTGCCTTGATGGGACAAGCACACACACACACTGCCAGCCCTGAGTGTAAACATGCCAGATTTTCAGCATATAATCTTTAAAAATTGTTTCCTTTTCAGGTGCAGCAGATGAAGCACTCAAAGGTTTTTGGACTCACACGTTTGACCCAAAGAATCATTTAGGCATGTGTGAATTAGGGGTTGCAAAGCCTAACATCCAGGTGCTTGGTCCCAAGAGACCCTACAGCTTTGTGGTGCATGCCTAGGTTCCTTTATCAACAGATGGGGAGAGCTGGAAGCCTCTGAATTTGGCCAATTAGTCTTTTGCAGATCATACTTAAACCAGTAATTCTGCCACCTTTATTCAGCATGGTCTGAACAACTCACACTTCGTTTTTCTCTATTCTGAGACAGGTCAAGGAACAATACCCGCATGGGCCATTCTATAACCCAAGAGATGCAGAGTAGTTCCAAGCTGCTACCCCCTCCACAGCATAGCAGGCATGGGTCAGGGATATGCACTTCATTTCTAGATAGGCTCACATTAATAAGAACTGACACTATTTCCCGCAATATAGGGCTCATCCAGGAATAAATGCGAGACCCAGGGCTCTACACTTCCGCTGAAACACAGGCTGCAAACTGTTTGAAACTCAGGTTTCAAATATAGTTCCCTAAACACCAAGTGGAAAGCAAGGCCAGGAAAACAATGCATACCCTACTTCTTGAAACAACATAACCAGAAGGCAAATAGCACATGATTCATGAGGCCAGATCTCAGGAATGGTTTTGGTGCCTTCACAGGGGAAGATTATAAAAAAGAATTTGGAGTCGCAGCAGGACTGAGACTTCAACTGGCCTCATTCTTACGCCTTGTAAAATATCTGAGAATAATTAAATCTGTTTCTCTTCTTTAATTAGCCTCTCATTAGAACAGTTCACTGCCATGTCTTTATTTACTTGATTATGTCTCCTCCACACCTTTGCCTTCCCTCATTCACCTAATCTTAACATCTCCCTTTTCATTCCCTTCAAGCTCTTTATTTTAATGCTTTGATGTTGTATTTCTTCCCCACCCATGCTGTGTTTTAAAGAAAAACAAAGATAGAAAATCTATACACAAAACAGAAAAGTCAACTACATCTTGACAAATCAAGCTTTTAAAGTCATGAAAAGCAGATTTAAAGATGAAAGCTCATTCTTAGCCCAGCTTCCTTCTTCAGAGACCTTAATATGATCTGTTTATGTAACTGCAAATTAATTCAGAATATAATGCAAGCTGCAATTTCGCATAGAGACACATGTTCATTAGGTTTGTGGTGAATATATAGTTTGTAGAGTTTGACAGATTTTGAAATCTCATTGAGATGTATAGGACAAGACGTCTTTTAAAGATACCAATTGTCCAAACAACTACTGTTTAAATCTATAAATTCACAAGAAACAAATGTTTTTCACATGGGTGGAAAACATTTATCCTAGAAGAATAGTAACACTCGTGGAGCAGTGACAAGTCCTATTCAAGTTATGACCCACATATGGAGAAAACAGCAGTTCATCATTACAGAGTTTGCCTTGCTCAACACATTACCAAAGCTTAAAGGCAGCAGCCATATCCTAGGCTATGAGAGATCATATTCCTGAATATGTAAGATTTTAACCTGGAAAGGTTGCACTAGGCACATGTAGTTATCACTTCCATCCTCTCGAATGTGCCCTTGCATTGTACCTATGGTAGAAGGACACATGGATTTACAGGTAGACACATACATATACCTAAACTCAGCCCAAATAAAGTTAGAAATATGAAAGTTCTTTCCCAATAATTCTTATCGAGAAATACACATCTCAAATTGAAGAGACAGTAATTGCAGGGACATAGGTTTCACTGGCACCATTTGAAAGGCCTTTCTGATTTCATACCTGAATAGTGATACTACCCCAAAGTTGTTCAGCTGATTCTTCATGTAATTGCTTGCTGGCATACTCTGAAATACAAGGAAAGATAATAAGAAACCATAAGCTATGGAATATGTTATTAAGGTTTACTGGTATGTGTTTCAGGTACCCAGAGTATTCATTAAACAGGAAAGGGTTTAATTGAGCTCAACAGATTCAATTTTCAAGGATTCCCGAGTGGAATCAGGAGCTAAACCCCAATGCCTTTTGGATCTTTCCACTCCTGACTTACTGAGAGTGCTTTGAAGTCCCTGTCCTTCTTTTTCTTCAGCTGCAGCATTGTTGCTGAACAATGATACTGCAGCAATATGCTGCAGATGCAGCCTGAGATCCTGCCAAATATGGGGTCACCACCTGGGAAAAAAAAAAACAAAACCAGACAGACATCCAAATCCTGGTATAAACCAAACTATTCCCTGCATTTTTCACGTGTAAATGGCCTGAAGCATCAAACAGGGTCGCATGTGGTCATATTTAACAGGACCATGTAGGAAGATGGCCAGAATCTTTCTGACACTGGTTAACATCCAAGTGAACCCTCCTCTGCGAACCTCACATTTCAAAAATTCCTACCCAGACATTTTCACCTCATCAACTAAACACACTAGCATATAGAATACTAAAGCTAAAATAAACTGCTAGTTGAGCATTGTCACCCATAGGATTTGGTTGGAGACTGTACCAGCTCTGCAGGCACAAAGACAACCCTCAGGCCCTATTATGTTCTTCAAACATGTAATACAGACCTTATGTCAGACAGTGTACAATAATACTTATGCAGATAGAGCTCTCTGAGTATGGTAGGACTCAAACTTTTTATGCCACGAGATCTTAGGTGACACAAGCCAGGTGGAAAATGAAAAATAAGCCGAGAAGCAGCCTGACAAAAGATGGTGGTTGACAACGAGAGGGAGCACAGTACAAACAAAAAGCAGAAAAAGGAAAGCACATCACTATTGGGTGAAGCGGTCAACTTTTAGCCAAGCAGTAGAAAAGGACCAGAAGAGAAAGTATGTTACCAGCAGCATGAATGCAAGGCACAAAATGAAGTGCCAGACTATAGCCCAAACACACTGTCTCCTTAAGCCAGGAGAGGGCATGGGTTAATCATACATACTGGTAGTTCTACACCGCATGCAGGGATCAAGGTCTAATAACAAATGTCAAAATTGCAGTTGAGTCTGCTCTGACCAAGACCCCTTGCTTCTTTGGCCACCTTGTTGCTACTCTAGCACCTCAGTGTGCATGGCAAACACCCATTCCACAGGTACTCACCACTTAGACTTTATTTCCTAGTAGCAGACCAGATTAGACCTCTCAGAGCTTTTCTCTCCCAATATGTGGCATCTTGCCAGCTAAGTTAGAGGACCAGGAAAAGCTGAGTGCTCAGCTGTAACCCATCAACATGCCTCTATCAAGGAGAGCACAAGATATTGTGAAGACATAGGACCCAAGCTGCAGGACAGCTACAGTTGGCGCGCAAGATAGAAGAGCAATATGGGTGGCAGCACTGCACTGCAAGTGTATGAGACACCAGCTTTCAATTTATGGATCTCCGAGCTTCACATTCAGTGCATGAGAACAGAAGAGTAGGAAGGCTGTGATGCTTTTAGCACAAGAATGAATGGACACCAGAATACAGCCTTAGACATGGTTCAGAAATCTTCCAATGGTGTCCCCAAAATCCAATGCAGTTAAAGGTTATGGGGAAAAAGAAAAAAAATAAAAATCAGCAAAACCTGTAGCACGATAACGTTATAGATGGGTTCCTCAGCAGTCACAGATAGTCAGGATCCTGGCCCTGTCCTCTTTGTTCAGACAAAACTACTGATGAGAAGAATTTTCCCTGCGACAGAGCATGCTGGAAACATGCCCAGGCCCACCATGGCTCCATCCCAGTAGTTCAGTGCAGAGCCCACAGTGTTATTCACAATCAAGAAAGTGAATTCTATAGCCTCCTGCTACCCCTTGCCCCACTGGCAGCCAAATTCCTACACTGGTGTTATGCAAATCCAGCTCAGCCTTCTGCCCCCCACTCCTTAGGCTCTATAAAATATTTTATTAAGCTATAAAACATCTTGGTTTGTCTTCCACTGTCAGTCTCAAGCCACAAAAGAAAATATTCCTGACCTCACAGATTAGATTTGCAAGGACACAGCACGTGCTTATGCCTTATTGATGGCAGCACGCTCTCATGATGCATGGTGTGCCAGATTAGAATTGAGTGCAACCTATTTACCCCGGCACTGTCCCAACAGTGGGTTTCCCCCCTCAGCCACCTGACAGTCCTATTCTCTAGTATCCAAGGTGAAAAGGTGCAAACCGAGGCACCCAGCATCATCTACTAATTTGCCCATTGCAGTTTGCAGGTAGCTGCATTCCCTGCAGATGGGGTTGTGCAACTGGAGTTTAAACACTGTCTACGGGAAGGCTCTCTAGAGGGATCTGGACAGACGGGATCAATGGATTCAGGCCAACTGTATGCGATTCAACAAGGTTCATTGCTGGGTCCTGCACTTGGGTCACAACAACCCCATGTACCATACAGGTGAGGCTTGGCAAGATCCTGGTGGAAAGGACCTGGGGGTACTGGTCAATGGCCAGCTTGTGCCCAGGCAGCCAAGAAGGCCAACAGCATCCAACAACGTTGTATCAGCAACAGCATGGCCAGCAGGGCCAGGGCAGTGATCATCCCCCTATACTCAACACTGGTTTGGCTGTACCTCAAATACTGTGTTCAGGTTTGGACCCCTCACTACAAGAAAGACACTGAGGTGCAGGAGCATGTCCAAAGACAGGCACTGAAACTGGTGAACAGCCTGTAGCACAAGTCTTATGAAGAGCAGCTGAGGGATCTTGGGTTGTTTAGTCTGGAGAAAAGGAGGCTTGAGGAAAGACCTTATCATTCTCCACAACTACCTCAGAGGAGGTCGTAGTGAGGTGCAGGCTGGTAAGAAGCAACAAGACAAGATGAAATGGCTTTAAAGTGTGCCAGGGGAGGTTTAGACTGGCTACTAGGAAAAATTTCTTCACCAAAGGGGTTGTCAAGCATTAGAACAGGCTACCCATGGAAGTGGTTGAGTCACCATCCCTGGAGGTATTTAAAAGACATGTAGATCTTAGGGACATGGTTTAGTGGTGGACTTGGCAGTGCTGGGTTAACAGTTGGGCTCTATGATCTTAAAGGTCTTTCCAGCCTAAACGATTCTATGATTCCAATGGCACTGGGCTCTGCTGGGATTCTCCATTGACTCGAGGAGCTGGTGTGTGTGTCCAAAGCAATTACAGAAGCATGCCTCATCGAGGCAGTTCACTGGTGTAGCAACATTTTTTTTCTCCCACCTGAGAAAATAAAAAGCAGGAGAGAATTATTTGTCAGCTCAAGCCCTGTGTTAATCTAGTTGCAAGTATAATGTGATTTCCCTCCTGCCCCAGTAGTAGGTATTGCAACACCTTACGTATGGATCATTTTAATCTATTATAATCTGGCTGGCTAGAAAGAAGGTTTCCCTCCACCACAGCTGCTTGTGATTAATGCTAAATATACATGCCAAGCTTCAATCAGCAAGAGTGTGCATCTTAGCTAGTCTGTATTTGGTAAATCAACAGTAAACCCTTTAAAATGCAGAAGATGCAGCAAAGCTTTACATGCTTAAGATATAACCAGCTTTTTTTCCAAATGCTTCCTCTATTTGCCGTTTCTAATGTATCATTATCTTTTACTTCTTTAAGTAAAATTGATTTAAAAGCTGCTGATCACAGAAGATAAGAAGTGTCACCTCACCTTTACAAATAACAAACTGTGGGCAAATACTCATTAACTGCTTTGTCCTCTTCATTTTACATTCACTTACTGCAAACTTCAGCAAAAGGACAAGCATTTCAGTTGAAACTAAGATCAAGCACATATAATAATAAAAAAAACCCAAACAACCAACAACCGAAAGCCAATAAATCATAGTTTTATAAAACATTATTAAATATAAAAATGTATTCTTATTTTACTATAATTATCAAACTAGGATTAATATAATCTTGCATATTGCTTCCCTTCACTGTGAATTAAATTATGTAAAAAGTCTCCTACTAGTATTCTTACCCAGCAAGAAACATTTTAATCGTAAATTTGCCTTTTAGAGTCTTTAAATTACACACACATTAAGAAAGGCCAGTACTATGGATACTGTGTATCCACTAATCTGTAAATAGACTCCCAGTCCAGGACTCATCTCTTAAATGTGGCATCAATTGCACAGGCTCCCATATAGCTTTAGTTGAATAAAGCCATACTAGATACGCAAATAACATCAAACTTGCCGGATTAGAAAGGGGCACCTCATACTCTAAATCATGATTGTCAATCATCACCCAGGATTAAGGGATATAGTTTAAAAACCTAAAAGCAAGCACTTCCTTTTAACTTCTGCCTACTGTGCATTTTGGATTATCGCCCAGAAGCGGCATTACTTGAAACAAGGCTGCCTCCCTTCTACCATCTCAGGGAAGTGCATCTTTACCATCCGCTAACCTCTGCTTGGGGGAAAAAAAAATCTCAGCAAAGCATACAATTTAGATTTGAGATCTACTGCTGACTGTGATTATATTTATAACTCGCTTTTCACAGAAAAATGGGGGGTTATTTTTGGCTTAATAAGTGCTTTCTGAACACAGCCACCATTCTTATCAGAAAGATGTAAGGCAGTTAAAAACCAGAGCAGCTACTCTATTCTTACTCAGAACTGGCAGCCTTCCTGAATCACTGCCTTTCACATGAAGGGTTTTGAGGGAATTACTTGGAATGCATTTCATTGTACTCCTAAAAGCAGAGCAGCATCCCATGGGTAACTCCACCTGTCCTCCTGTACACAAGACAGTCAACATTCAGCCTTCCAACTCTGTCCCTCACCTCTCCCTTCACCACTTCTCCTGTGTTCCCCTCGTTGAGCCACAAGACGCTTTGGCAAAGCTGGAGTTGCCACTTTGAAAATCTCTCATTTGATGTTAGAAAAGGCCAAGGGAGAGGGAGATTGATCAACAAATGTTAATGTTGAATGTGTATGCAGGTTCACCGAACTGAGCTCAGCATCTGGTTATAAACTGGGAATAATCTGTGGCAACAGTTAACAGAACTGGCAGCTCTGTTTGGCCCCTAAGTCATGATTTAGCACCTGATCTTTCAGGCAAACAGGTATGTGTTTTTCCTTATTTGAGGTAAAGTTCAGGTCATCCTTGGGCTTTTGTCTATTTCTGCTCAACAACGGTCATGCCAGCTGATGTACCTGCACATGCAAGTTATATGAAGAGCTGGACACAGATGGACAATTATGGAACTCAAGTATGATGAAATCCACGTAGAAGAGAAGAAGGTACACAAGGAATCAGCCAGAGAGGGTAGCTGTCTACATGAACAAGGACCTAACCACTCTGTTTTAAGGTTCTGTGGTTCATCTGTGGTTCAGTGCTTCCATGTCTTTGGCTACTACCAGAGACAACAACATACATCCCCATCATCCACATCCATCCTGTCAAACACAGGTAATGCTTGCAGAGTATGTCACAGACCCCTTAAAGTTATTCAGGCATGTAAAGCCTCTTAAAAAACTATGGGATTTAGACATCCTGATACCTTTGTGGATCTGAGTTTCTAAACTGGACGCTGCAGTGTTCAGTCTACTCAGCTTTTCATTGCAGACATCTCAAATGATCTGGTAGGTGATCCTCCATAAGCAAAAGTTTTTTCCTGCATTTATAGAATCATAGAATAGTTAGGGTTGGAAAGGACCTTAAGATCATCTAGTTCCAACCCCCCTGCCATGAGCAGGGACACCACACACTAAACTGTGTCGCCCAAGGCTCTGTCCAGCCTGGCCTTGAACACCTCCAGGGTTGGAGCATTCACAACTTCCTTGGGCAACCTATTCCAGTGCCTCACCACCCTCACTGCGAAGAACTTCTTCTTTATATCTAACCTAAACTTCCCCTGTTTAAGTTTAAAGCCATTACCCCTTGTCCTACCACTACAGTCCCACACTTATGAGTGTGTCTCCCCTTCTCTCTCTGTACAGATGACTATTTATTAAAATGTTCTAATCACACATGTACATGTATGCAAATGTATAGTGTATAATATAGTCAACTTATAAGGAAGAAAAAGACAAACTAGAAGAGAATGAAGTATCATCAGTGCTATCCTAGACTATTAAAATATGATTAAACCAACTTCCACAGCTAATCAAAATCTTTTTCAAAATCAATATTTTTGGAATATCTTTATAATTAAGATGCTCACCAGACTCTGGGGACAAGGGTCAGATCCTCAGCTGGTGTAAACTGTCACAGCTGCACTGACTTCATCTGCACTTTGACAATCTAATTGAGTCAATGATCTTGCCCCTAAGGTACAGTTTATGGCTGCATACTGATTAGAGAAAATATACACTGGTTCTTTAAGCAAGAAGGGGAAAAAACTCAGCTAAGGCTAATCTTATCAACATATAACCTTTTAATCAGATTATTGAAACAACATGTTAATTTATGAAAAGTTCAGCATTCTATTAAATTGCAAACAACGTAGTGAATTGCAACTCAACAGGCTGCTTCATTGAATTCATGCAGCCACTCCTGGCAAAGGCATTCCAAATTTGAACTTAATTAATATTCCTACTCCTGGTTTCCATAGTTTCTTTTTAAACATGAGTACTAGCAGAAACTGGCAGTAACTTTACCCATATTCTCAATAATAACCCCCCTCTGGCTGTCAATATGTGTGAAAGGAAAAATTTTTTGCATACCCCAAACAGCCTGTCATTTTCCTGTCTTTTGTCAAAAATATGTTGGCAATTTTTTTCCTTGCTTTTTTTGCTTACACAGCTTAAGATGCATTAACTGTTTCTCTACTTGGGTTATGAGTGAGGCACCTTCCCTTCTTTGTGTAGTGGAAAGAGAGATCAGTAGTCATGCTTCTCCAATCTCAGATGACAGCCTCGTAGAAAAAAAAAAAAACAAAACAACCCCAAAGAACAAAACAAAACAAGACAACAAATTTCACAGAGTTATGGGGAGGGAAAAAAAAGTTTTCCTTGGAGAATCAGGAACTCAAGTAGCTAAAATGTTTGCGGAAGTGTTCCACATTTTCCTTCCTTGCTTAGGAACTTCAAAAATGGCCAGTGCCCATATTGAACCAAGAACTTACTCTAAATATGCTTTAAAACTATTTTTCTATTTCTATATAAAAGAGCGCTGCCCTTCATACAAGCAATACCTGAGCTAGCCCAAAAGCCAGGAACTCAGACCAAGAAAGTCTCACCATCTGGTCAGAAAGCAGGAGGGAAGCACATTGTTGGGTCACACATGGGCAAGGAGAAAGAAGGACGACACCTTTCCATCGGAGTCCCACTCCCATAGGAATCTTTCTAGAGGGCACAACTCCTACTCTGCAGCTTAACAACACTTACCCTTCTGCACGATGTAGTCCCAAAACACATCTCTCACCATCATACAAGACTGTTCACTGAACAAACCCCTTATTCACCATATTCAACCTAGCAGCCTCTGACTTTTGGGGAGTTTTCTTTGTGTTGGGACAAGGGAAACACAAACATAATTTGGGAGGGTACCCATAGAGCAAAGGACCCAAATGAAGAATTTCAGGTAAAAATCTTCAATAATAAATCCATCCTGAGCTCCATGCTGCTACAGGACACTGTAATAGAGATTAAGCCTTCAAGCCTGGAAACCAGTTACTTCAGATTCAAAGCAGCCTTTGGACTAATGCACAGGAATAACCATATATCACTTTCCATGGGGAGTTTAGTGTCTCTGTTTTATTTGGCCCAGCAAACACAAATTATTTCAGCCCCTGTCTGACCAAACCTTACATGCAAGCAGAGTTGACTAGCTAAGGTTTAACCCAGGTGTAATTGAGGTGATAGTAGCTGGTAGGTGGAAAACCCGCTGAGAATTAGAGATGGGTTGTTACCTGAGGATTGGTGGTTTATTCCAGCTTGTAATCCAATAACACTACAGAATGTGTTTTTTCCTAGAAGACCACTTAATGGCAACAGTTAAGGCAGTTTTTCAGCAGTTGCCTGCTAAAGGACTAGTTGTTCCCTTAACATACAGATCTTGCAATTCCTTGCAAATCTCCTCCATTACAGACTTCATGATTTCCTGTGTTAGGGACTATACCTAAAGCTTTTTCCTAAACTGAAATCAACATGTAAGCAAGCTCAGGGTCTCACCATGGATATATCCAAACTAATTCTTCTCTCTGGATTTCTAGGCATGGGTTTCTTTAGCCATGTTAACCAAATGTGGCAGAGGCATAGATTAAAAAAATTACGCTCCAATAAATTTTATACAAAATATTTATACAAAATATACAAAATATTCAAGTTCAGAAATACAAATTAGTACCCCACTAAAACAAAGGCTACAGAACAAGCTCAGCAGTACTTTATTGTTTATCCCATCTGTTGACCAGTTGGAACATGTGAACTGGTATCCACTTTGGACATACGTTAGTATACTGACAGATATGCAAGATGTCAATGTGTACCCTATGTCTATTACACAGATGACCACTCATCCACTCAAAAGTTGCGGTCACAGCAAAGCACAGAGGGTACTCCAGAGTGTCTTAAGGGAGTCTTGGGACTCCTTCAGAGGGAGGAACCTGTTGGACATCATTCCTCAGTAAACCAGACTTGGTTTACTCCACTGTTCAAAAAGTAACCCTTACACAAAAAAGCTACTAACACTCCCCTGGCAAAACAGGACTTGGATACATACAATCAGCAAATCAGCCTTCAGAACCCTTTGTTTTTTATGGCCTGATTTCAGTGTTGACACTGCTTTAAAAGTGAGGAAGAGTGGGGGGAAGGTGGACCAGATGACTTTCTGGGGTCCCTTTCAATCTGAATTATCCCATGTCTATCACAAAACTAGGAATACAAGAGATAATCCCTATACTTGCCACGCAGCTAAGTACAGTCATAGTTGAATTGGCCAGTTGCACAGGTGAGACTACAGAAAAATCCAAGTCAAGAAAGATTAAGCTCACATATGATAACCTGGCACAGTGAGTCTATGGCATACTTTCAGCAGGTACAAGAGACAGATAGCGATGCTGTGAAACAACTAATCAACTCATTACACAACAAAGCAGCCTTGGGCTGGACATTCATTCCATCAAGGCTGATGTCATCCAGCGATTTTCACAATTTGCAGAATAAGAAGCTTGCCTTCAGGGTACCACAGTGCAAAAATGTAAAGTTTCATCCTGACATTCCAAATTCTTCTGTTTTATTAAGTTGAATCAACTAGGCCCTGCTAGCAGTTGCCTCCTGTGTTGCCAGACGGGGAAGCTCAAAGCCACCTGTGAATCAGGAGGATACAAGATGACAAGCAACTGCTTGACAGATAAAGATCCTATTCTTGGAATAGTTCCTGTCTATCCTGCCAAATATGCCTTGGCTGAAAAGCCTGTGGTGGCTTGAAAGGAGGGATGAAGAGAGGGGAGGAAGTGCTGAAGATCAAAACTGCCTCCAGGTAAGGAAGCCCCAAGGCAGACTCAAAAGAGAATGGTGGGTCAGATGGAAGCACTCCAGGAGAGACTGGCATCTGAGAGGACATCTAAGCCAAACTCAGGATTTTGTTCAGAAGATACATAATTTCTCCTTGATGTTGGTGGTAGCCTTCAGCTTTAGGGACAATCAAAGTCCTAACCTGAAGAATCTAGTTAAAAAAAATCATTAAAAAAAAAAATCTATATATTAAAAAAAAATTGGGAAGCCCAAGTGGCCCTTTGGTGGGACAAGGTGATGTTTTGTGAGTCACAGTTCATAACATAGACAAAGGCAAATATGATGGCTAGAAACGCCATTCATTGTTGCACAGGCTAAAAATTCTCACATTCTTCAGCTCCCCTGGGAAGGACAGCAGACATGTCTTCTGTTACAATCTGACAAGCATTAGCTAGAAGACAGATCCTGGAAAATGAGAGAGTGAAAGTAGTGAGGACATATGAGGGCAGCTCACAAACAGACCCCTGCAGGAAGCAGACAGGCATGAGGTGCACCCCAACAGACTGCCAGAGCAGCTCTGAAATACCAAAAAGGCTGAAAAATCACTCAGACCAGGACCAGCACTGCGGAACTCCACGTATGAAGGAAAGTTCATGGTGTTCAGTGTGGAAGAAGAGATCCAGAAAAGAAACTTCTGAGGACAACAGAAGAAAGTCCATTTCTACAAGAAGCCAGTGATGGAACAGATGGATGGCTTCTGTAGATTGTCTAACTTGTATTGTACCTCATTGTGCAGTCTTAGACAAATGCACAATCATCAGTCAACCAAATGGTCAGACAGCAGCTGTCACTCATGCAGGCAGAGCTGCGATCCAAGAGGGAGCAAATTGAGAGGCCTGTTCTTCTTTGCCAAGGACCAGCAGGTGTGGAAGGAAAGAGATGCCAAGCAGAAGGGAACCAAGCTAGAAGAAAACTCATTTTGTTTGAAGTTAGCCAGTGTCAGATTAAAGAAATCAAAGACTTGCTTAGAGTAAAGCAAAGAGAAATAACAGAAGCATTTATCAGATTTCAATCCAAGCCTTTTGTCCAGTTTAACCTCTTTTCTCTTGTTCCTCCATTTGCTTGTTTTCTTCATTAGTCACAACAGAACGGCTCCTCCAGAAGACACTCATCCCTTGTCTCTGAGATTGCTAAAGAGATCAATACCACAGCAGCCTAGGAAGCACAGTTTTCATTCTTGCATCACCACACAATGTGCTTCTACACACAGCACTGGCACTGGAGACAAATCCATAACCAATGCTGTGCTATAGCAGTGTTACTGTGCAGCCTTCATAAAGACTACTACTAAACACTGAAAGGCAGCATTTACCTCCTACCAGATTCACTGTTCTCTGGTCTACCACCAGACTTCCAAATAATACAAAATCAGCTCTAGAGTCTTCCATTTGCCAAGGAAAATGAAATCCGATGAGCCAAATGAGCTGAAAGGGCTGAATTCATTACAGACAGTCTTCAGTGGCCAAAATAACAAGTATCAGTGGGCCTCTACAAGAAGGTTAAGATATCTTACTCTTTAGGAATCTCATTTTAGCTGGTCTCAAGTGGCTTGCATCCCTTCATAACTGATGGAGCAACTGAGACTTTTACGAAGCAAATCTTCTGCCCTATTTTAGTTCTATGCCAGGATGATTCAGACTTTGGAATAGCTCCTTTTATCTGTTAGTCCATGATATAGGGAGCCTACACAACTAGCACAGTACACATTTAAATTCACAGAAAGGGAATTTGATGGTATCAGTCCCCATAATGTTACCATGCCTTGAGAACTGCGCCATTTTTTGCCTCTTTTGGCTCCAGCTACACTTGCATAGCAGTGCAGAGTAGCTATGTTGTCTTCTACAACCTTGTTTCATTGCAGAACTGGCTCCATCCCACCTTCCCCTTGGAATTCACATAGTTTGACACCCTATATATATATATAACCTGCCACTAAATTAAAGTAAAAAATCAAAAAACATTATGTTGCTCTCCCCTGGCTTCCACAGAACATCTAGTTCTTTCTATGTCTATTTTATACAGAGCAAGTTCTGCTCAAGAAAGAGAGCCATTTCTTATTTTTCATGGAATTAAAGCAATTTGCTGGCACTTACAATTAAAGGAAAATACACTTCAAAGTTCAAGATGTGTAAGAGTATCTGACAACACTCTATATCAGTCATGCTATTTTTTAAACCCAATTGACAGACTCTTACAAGTTTCTAAGACTAAAGGGCAGACATTTTCTGAGCCTGATTAGGACCTTATTCAGTCCTGGAAATAAAGAATTAAGATGAACTCTCTTTAGCTGATACTGCTGTTGATTTCTGCCCTCACAACATGACTGAACAGTTGAGCTCTAAGCACTCCTGTCAAATCATTATTTTCTGCCTTCTCTTTTTAAGCTAGGCCCCTAACGTTGCTAAATGTACCATTTTTACATGAAACAAAACAGAAAACTGCCCACCTTCCTGTTCATTACCTCATATGGTGGGCCTGAATGGAAAACACCAACATGGAGAGAATTACGCATTGCACAAAGAATAGCTTGGGTTTTCTCAACATGTGTAGTGTCTTAAATGGGAAACAAACTACTTTTTGGATCATATTGCTGCCGCAAGAGGCATTCTCCCTCTGGCGGTCTGATCTGAGGGTAGGTTCTGGAGTAATTTCCTAGAGGGAAGCTGACAGCTCTTTCACACCCTTCCCTCCTCCCTCTGCACAAACGGCAGTATTATTCTTACAGGATTGCTATTTATCAAGACCAAATAAAGTAATTTCCTTTAAAGCAAAGTGCCTTTGTAGTGTAAAGACTTCAAAGGGATCTTTTCCCATGTTTGTAGGGTCTACCACCACCTTGGATGTATGTCTTTTTGCCCCCCAAAACCACTTTAGCCTACTTTTTAATTTTCAGAAAAGAGGCCTTTCTTTGTTGCTAACAAAAGCACTACCTTAGCATCTCGCTTGCCAAAAAATAAAGAGCTATCAGCTAAACACACTTCACTGTCTGCTCTGAGTTATACACCAGTCATGGTAGGTTTTAATTTGATTAGTGATTGGGCTAAAAGCAGCTAAATAAAAATTATAATGCCCAAGAGCCACTTAGACTTGTTCAGACACTTTAAATACCAAATCCCTTCAGCAATATAACATTATCTTTATAGACAAAACTGAGTTTAAAAGTACAAATCTAATTGATCTCAAGTGCATTGGAATTACTATATTTAGGCATTGGATTATATTCTCCAGAAAGCCTCATGCTATGTAAGCAACAAAATTAATTGTGGAAAGACAAAGGTATGTGTCTAACGTGCTTATGGACTTTTAAAAATTCATATTTTCATTGAAGCTGGCAAAGTTACAGCTGCTCACACCAGCAGTGAATTTGGCACAGCGCCCTATATGTTGAGTGAATATAAGCTGGCTATTCGGGTCTCTTTCAGAAGACGTGGACTTCAAGCCCAGCCTCAAAATTACTATTCAGGGCTCTCACTGTTGCAGGAAGAAAAAAGTAAATGAAAAGCCAGCGTGTTGATTCTGAACAGCTAAGTAAGACTTTCTTTTCTTTGGTCTTAACTGGGGGCTCAGTTCACGCAGGTATATACGGCAGATGCTCAGACGCCACAGAAGGATGCTATTATACTATTGCAGAATAAATAAGCTATCTAAACAGGAGGAAGGAGTAATCCATCCCCAAAGCCACTTCTGAGATCAATATATATCAGCATGTATTAAAACAAAAGACACAAAAATACATATATTAGTCCAGTTGAACTTGTGTCCTGGCTGGGCAAGGAAGTCATTTTAGAGTCTTCAGATGGATGCATGGATTCTGACTGCTTCAAACTATGCTGCTGCATGCAGCTCAGCTGCCTGCCTGCAGATAGATATCCCTGAGAGGAAAAGCAACAAAATCCATTTTTTCTTAAATACAACCCCATAACTGCATCTCAGAACAAAACAATCACCAAAAACCCACTTGCAGACGTGATTCAAGGTATCCCTCTAAATCTCAGTAGCTGACCCTATGTTGCACTTTCTGCTTAACATCGGATTTTCCTGTGACAAGTCTCCGAGTGAAGTCTCCTCCTCTTGATCCTACTTTCTAAAATAAGATACATTCACTGGTTAGACAGACTAACTTTATCAAGGTTGTATCCCAGTTTTAATACAAGGGGCTTGGCTGGGTCTTGGAGGTCTTACTTCAAGATGTTTCCTAACAGGCTAGGGAGAGCAGGAGTGGATTTGGATCAGAAGTTCCACAGAAGAGCAAAATTTTTTCTAGGTTGAAGGGTATTGTTGGCTTTTTCTCTTTTTTTTTTTTTTTTTTTTTTTTTAAAATGAGAAATTAAAGCCACACAGACTGGGAAACAAAGTTAAGTTAAATCTAGTCCAGCTTTATGCATTCTAACAATTCACTCTGCTGTCTGTAGAACACAACAATATAAATACTGCTATCTCTGTTAAAATGAATTATTGACAATTTTAATACATGTTGCACAGTACATATTAATACAGAAAAATACATGTTATCAGCAGTGTAATGTTGACCATGTACTAATCCATTCCACCTGCTCAAATATTAGTGCAAATAATTATATATTTGTAATGCACCATTGCTGTCTAGTTTGAATCTCTGCCTCCAGAATAAATGTCTCTTCTCTGAAGTTGTTTGCTATTATGAGTAATATGTTCTGTATTCATACTCCAATTAACTTTGGGGGATAAGTAAAATGAGCAACCTTCAAAAATCCACTTGTCTAAGACTTAGCAAGTAATTTTAATGAATTGTTTACAGTAAAATGAATGTTATAAAAATGTTTCAAACACAGCTTATGTTCACCGGCTTCTCTACAACACTCAAATACCACACATCAAAACAGTGTAGAGTTCAAAATGACCATCTTCAGCTGGCAGCATCAACTGAGGTGAACCTTATACATGTCTTTCAGCGGGAGCTATTTACCCTGATACCACGCAATTATCTACCTACGAATCGATTCTGGGGACATCTCTCCAGAGTCTCATCTTTCTTTTCAAGCAAAGAGGTGGCCTTGATGAGACTGGACACGTGGTAGAACAACAGCTCTCATCCCCAACAAACTGATCATCAAAATGAGAAAAGCAGATGTACAACCAAGACACTACAAGGGCTCATTTGTGCCAGGATATACCCTTGGCTACACATGAAGTTCGGATAAAAAGACAAAGCACAGCCCTGGGAACAAACGAGGTGGGGTTAAGGTGAAGAAATTGCAAAGGAAGACTGTGATGCAAACAGCGAGGCAACAAAGAGGGAGGAGCAGAAACAGCTCCAAAAAACTTACAGAGCCCCATTGTGCACACAAAGAGGAGGAATGAAGAGAACCAGCATCTCTTAGTCCATTCTCTCCTCCCTCCTTGCTAAGAACAAAACAGCATGAGGAAGCTTTCAGCAACAACTGCCGCTGCCATGATGCCTGTCTCCCAGATCAGTATTTGTTCCTTCCACCTCTGGCTCCAGCCACCTTATCAAAAATTCTGGGTTTCAGTGAAAGAAGAAAGAGAATCTTTGACACTTCAGAAAGAAAATTTAAAATATCAACTTTCAAAGAACATTGCATATTAGAAGAGCAGCAGAACAAGCTGGCACTTAGAGCTATGGGTCTCAAGGCAGTCACACATGCTCTAGAATTACATTATCAGGGTGGAACAATTCCAGCCCTCCAAGGATGACAAACTATAGCTCAGAGCTACTGGACCCTTTTAGGCAACCTATGCAGGGCTAGTGAGGATCTCTTCTGTAGCACAAGGGTGACCAAAGCCTCACATTATGCCAAGGCTACACAACCAGGGGACGGCAACAGCAGGCAGAGAACATGCATGCTGACCCCTCACAGCAGGCGTGAGTGGCTCTGTTGGGACCAGGACAGGCTTTAGCATGGCAAACATAGGGACCACCACTGCCTGCAGCTCAGCAGCCTCAGCTCCAAAGAGTCCTCATTTCACAGAGGGGAAACAGCTGTGCAGATGAGCAGGATTTGGGACTGCTGTAAGAAAGTCTCAAATTGATTTTCATCCCATATCCCATCATATGGGATATTCCATATCCCATAATGTATAAAATTACAAATAAATACATTACAAGTAAAATTTCAAGGTATCGTAACTGTTGAGTATTCATTTTGGTTTATTAAGGTGTTCTCAAATATACTATCCAGAGATGGCTCAACTTTACATTTCATGTTACTTTCCTGACACGTTACTTAATGGATGCTGAAGCAGAAATATTTTTCCCACATTTTGGTCCCTTACATGAAGTTACAATATAATGCACCATACAGCCTTGTCAGGGGAGAGCATACAGAAACAGAGAACTGCAGAGATGAGAGAATATGAGGAAGCTAGAGGAATAAAGGGAAAGGGAACTAAATTGCTACTACCAGGCTACATGTCGATGAAGCAGCACTAGATAATATGTAAAGGTCTCCTAGAAGTTATGCTGCAAAGTTACAAGTTAAAGTGTGGTAACAGGGGAAGGGATAGTGCAATCCCGAGATCTGGAAAGGAAAACAGGGCATAGGGATGTAAAGCTAATAGAATAAAAGTAGAAACGAAGGCTTCCACATACACGATGGGCTGTATTGACACAGAGTAAGCAGTGCCCCATACAAGAGAAAAGACGACAGGCAAACACAGCTGCTTCCCCACTCTAAGATAAGCAGAAGACATGGTATAGAAATATCCTACCACAAAAAGGAATTATAATGGAGGAAAAAAAAAGACAAGCAGAGCAGTGAACATGACTGGGTAGGAGACCTGGCTCCCCTCTCTCCCTAAAACAGGTAAAGAAACACTGGGAAAGAAAAAAAAAAGGAAGTGCCAGCCTTGATGTACCGACAGAAAATAATCCAATGTAGATAGCGGAACAGAAACCTGTCTCCATTTATAACTAACTAAGAAGTGATGGTGGTGGTGGAAATAATGCCTAGAAGCCAATATCCAGCAGAACCTCAGATCAGGAAGGGTGCTCCTACCTTTCAGTTGTTCTCTAGAATAGCTTTTGGTGCTGACAGCTGGCTTATCCTCCCTGCTGTTCCTGGGACTAGAAAAGCAAAGGAGAAGAGCTGCTACCTGCATTTAAAACTAGACAAGCAATTATTTAACGTATCTACTTCCTTCACATAGGAAAAACCATCACGTCAGCCTGGTTTCTCCATCCATGACTGGTTCAGCACAAATGCTAGTCCAAATTAAGATAGCTATTGCCATGAAAACTTACTCCATAGAGCACCCCTCTGTTTTGGAATTTGTCATGACATCTAAAACCAAGTATACTAGGCTTACTGTCATGCACATATTGCATTGAGAGACCTGGAACTATGGGCTTCTGAGGAGCAAGCCAGTATGTACCACCTATGAAGGAACCCAAGAGACATCACTCTTCAGGTGATGCTGCATTGCAAGATGCAGCATTTTTGCCACATATTTGCATCATTCCCTACAGAAATGGACTAATCCATTCAGGCAACACTCAATCACAACACCCCAACACCAGCTATATGGCAGAGGATTGCTCTCAAGGCAACTGAAATTATCTGTCAATACCATGCCATTCTCAAATCAAGCAGTCACCATTATCCAGATCTCTGCAAACTTCCAACAAAAAAAGCTCAGCTCCAGCAAATTCTCCTTCCCTCCACTCAGTCTGCATATTGCTGATACATTTCTACTCCTCACGGTGAGAATTAGCAGTGCTCACGTTCACGGCATCACTACCTATCCCTCACAGCAGATGTGTACTCAAGTACAGATAGTGTCTTCCTGTTTAATCCAACTGTTTCAAGATGAACAGCATCATGGCAAAGTGTTGCAGCCAGTCCCCCTCTTCTGGAGACTTACTTACCTCAGTTCAGGAAGGGACACAGTTGTGGAGGTCTTTAATTCCAGCCCTGCTTATTCTCCCAGGTTGAGGTGTATGTGAGGTTTCTATTAATCACATTTTAATGACCTCTTTCCATGTGCTATGCTACTTCATTTAAAACTGCTTGTTCTCCACACCCTTTCAGTTCATGTCTTCCTCACATCTTCGCATCTAAGTATCTCTATCTTATTTTTTCCAAGCATTTCCATTTCAGTTTTTTGTATTTTTGTGTTGTGAAGTATTCTTACAGAACACCAACAACTCCTTCCTGCCCTCTGTGCATACACAAACAGAATACAATACCAAATCATGTTAATAAATTATAGGACTTGTAAAAACACAGCTTATTTTCCAGCCCACAAGAGTTTACTGCAAAGCCACTTTCATCAACTGCAGACAACATAATTACACACACATACACACACTTCTCAGGCATTCATTTGGCTGCCAGCCTATTAAATGCTTACGTTCTAGGAGGAAACACTAGAAAGGCAATACTTTAACTCATTACATGAACATTAAAAGGCATATTTGTATTTTGGATAGAATTTTATTGTATTCAGAAGCCATTAGAAATATTTTCCCCAATTATGTATTATAAGAGCTCTGAACTTAAAAATGGGTGAAAATTATAGTTCCCTAACTTACATTGTAACAAACTTACTAACAGTGGGGTCTTCTCCAGCAAGGGGAGATTCTTTAAAAGAGAGGGGAAAGGGAAAGCTCACACCAGTGATAAATTTGGTCAGTAAAATTACTTTTATTCTTCTTTTTTTCTTTAATAGAAGGGCTTATACAATTGAGTATGAAGATATTTGAAGAACATGGAAATGAAATAAAAGAACTGTGTGAAAGAAATTGTTTTTACTGAGGAAGAGTCTACATATCTAAGTTTAAGTATTCACCTACTTTTTGCTGCCTCCTGTTAACAGGCATAATGAAAATACTGCACTGAGCGTATGCATGGAAAACAGCTAATACAGCAAGAAATATAGTAAATACACTTCATATAACCTTAAAAAACTTCAAACTATCATACAATAAATTCTGAAGCACTTCTGTGATTCTGCAATCTTAACATTACGTTCACTGTTCAGAAGTGTTTACAAATTGACACTTTTTTGTAGAAAGGTTTTGTATTGGTTAATCAAACCACAGCCTTAAAATTGTTGGCTTTTAATTACAGAGGTAAGAGACACCATCTGAATTCACATCAGAGCTTTCGAAAACAAAAAAAGAAAAACAAAACCCAAAAAATGCCCCAAAACAACAACAACAACAAAATGGCAGCAGCACAAGCATGTGCCTCCTCCAGTGTCCAAAACTCTCTGTGGCTTTGCCATGGCTAAGGAATAGAGCTATGCAGCTTAACAAAGCAGCCCGTCTCCCCAAATACTTCGAGACAGTCTGGCATCCATTCTCTTGTTTACTGATATAATGCTCTCCTAAATTTAAAATGAAGCAGAACCTCCTTAACTGACCAAGTTCCACACAAGACTGTCAATATTGACTACGCCTGGAAATCCATTATCAAAAGAGAATTATTTTATTCAACCAAACAACCTAAAAAATAATACATACACTACTCTGAAGATGGGAGAGAAAGAACTTTCCATAACATATGCTGAGCCCAAGTAGAAATAAAGTCTTACAGGTGATTTGTTCAGGGATGATGTAAATCAGTTAAAGATACAAACCACAGCAGTTCTAAGCTGTTTTCCACAAAAGCTCCCTCTGAACAAAGGTCTATTTATAACAATTTTCAACTGCTTGTGGAAAAGCCACCCCTGATGTTTCAAGCATCACTGTTGCTTCAATGGAATATATACATGCTATGGGGCCATCTCAGAAACACCTTGAATAAACATGGACCACAACAGACACAAAAGTAGCCTGTCTCTAATACTAAAGTTACGATCAGTGGAAGAGAAGCTTTCACACACTTCAACATTTTATATTGCTGAGGCACTGAGGATCAATTATCTTCAGCACAGGAATTTTCAACTCCAGGTTTTTGCTAGAGTCACTGTCCATTCCTCCCAGAAATTAAAAGCTGGGCTACATTTCATCCTTTCACTTCATTATAATTCGAATTTATTTACATACAAAACGAGACAGGAGAAAGTTCTTACATTAATTCAGCAATGGGCACCTTCACGTTGTAATAAGAATGCCTTAAGGCAAGCAGCTGCATTTACTTCAGGAGCACATACAAAATTCAGTGTGCCAGTATCAAACAAACAGTAATGTCAGATTATACAATGCCAATACGTTCAGGTGGGCCCTTGACTATTAGGTACAAAAAAAACAAAGCCAAAAGAACCAACTCCCCTCCCCCAGAAAACTTTTCACCACTTTAGTTCTGTTTAGAATGCTACACAATGTATAAATTACATCTTTCTGGGCTAGTGTTGCTTTTTCTCCTACGTCTCAAGGAAATTCCAAGCTAATTAATTAGAGCAAGAAATTACATTGAGCAGGATAACGTTTTAAATGAAAGAAATGACTTAGAAATAGCAATCAAAGATAATTTGATTATGATTAGCTGTGCTGAGGTCTAAAGTCATTAAAATTGATGAAGAATGTTTTTATACTGGTCTATTCTATGTAATCCATTACCTACACTATCTCTGTAGTTCAAGTCTAACAAATTGTATCTGATAATTCAATATTGAGTAACATTCTTTCAATGCACCACTTGCTCTCCTACACCGACATGTTTCTAATAAAGAAAAAAAAAAAATGAAGAATCAGTAGCATGTAGATTTGCAAAATTCTTCACTGGGAGAACTTCAGCTTACACGAAAATACCCGGATTTTTACCTGCTCACCTTCTACATAGTCATGTTTAAATATGGCAGCTGCTTTATTCTGAACAGTCATTATCCCACAGAATTTACAACCACAGTTTGGTAAGAAACCTGTGCTTTCTAACAACTGAGGCCTGCCCAAAGGTACAGCACTTCTTTCCATGCTCTCAGCTGAAGTGACGAGCAAGACGAGCAGACCTATAATCAACACGCAGCTGAACAAAGGAGTGCAGGATGTTCTTGTCCAAATTAGCAAGTTGTTCTCCTGAGCAAACTTGCTTTAAATTATCCGGGGCTACAACCAGAAGATTGCAAAGTGCGTGCAAGGTATCGAAGAGTTGTAACACCAGTGCAATCTGTGGTTAAGAGAAAAGAAAGAAACATATATTAAGAGTTAGACTTGTTTGAAGTCTTGTAACACAACGTCTGTCTAGATCTTCAAAAGACTTCCTCCTGATAGAGGGTTTACATCTATCAGTCTCTCCTCATGTGCATAAGTTTATATATAAATACATGCTCGTATACATCTGTAGGGAGATACACACACCAGCGAAGTTATACATAGAACATATAATAATGCAAACTCAATTACTTCCTCAGTATACACATATAGCCTGCAAGCAATAAAACGCTACCGGGAAACTGCGCTTTGGGCATGATAAAGAGCTGCTGGTACATAACATCAGTACACAGAATGGTGATGTTCAAACAAAAATAAACTATTTTTATGAAGAAAAACCATTTGATTAAAATCAGAGTCCTGCTACTAATTTTGACATGACTGAACATCACCGACCTGTACGTGCTTACCTTGAAGTCTTTGGCACACTTCCTATATTCAGCCACGTCACATATAGCTAACATGCCTCCCATGCAACTGTAGGAATATTGCTGTAGGTGTTCATAGATAAGTCGATGAAAACGAACTCCAAGCTCCATTAAAACTGTGTCAACATTCTTACCATCCATAGAATTTCTAATTTTTTCCACCTGCTTTCTAACATAGCCACAGACTTTAACACAAGCCTAAAAAAAAAAAAAGGAATTAGTTAACTTACTTTCTAGAAATCTCTTCTCAAAGTGGCTTCCACATCATAAGCTGAACATCAGCCACTAAGTTTTTAAACTTCCCACAAGACGTAACTGAAATCAGTCATTTCCAATTAATAATTTTTAACAGTTTATTTGCCACACACAGACTTAAAAATGCAAGTACAAAGAGAGATGCAAGACAATATTCACTCAAGTTATAGTTCATACCAGTTCAGAAGAGTCTGATTTGGTCTTTTAATTCAGAAAAAGATCAACCAAGGGGTGGGAAGGAGGAGGAAGCGATAAAAACCCTGTCAGCTGCAATTCTAAACTGAAATTAACAGCCATACAGCATCACCACCCTTCTGACAGTACTTGACACTACGTCCACTTCTTCCATTCCCACCCAGCTGCAGGCATTGAGGCAATGCTCTAACTTCTTCCCATTGACTGTAGTTTCTACTCCATTACTCTCTGAATTTTTCCCTAGCAAGAGCTTAGTGTAACCCAGCACTACAACTTCTCAATAGCCCCCAGCCTGGGATTCAGACATTTGGTGAGAGAGATAATGTTCTGCAGCAAAGAATGTTCATGCCATACCCATGGTGCTTTGTCACGCCCCAGCCATCCTAGGGAGAAAAGTGCCCAGAAACTAGCGAGTACCTGATAATTGATTTTCTGAAACTGATAACTTAAAGCTAATTATCAGCTAAAAACCTTGTTCCAAATCATGTGAGGTGAAAGAATGTGACAGTGTCTGACACAAGATACAAAACTGCTAATGTGCTTTTCAGATTGAGAAAACAGAGTTCAGACTATTAGTGCAAAATGGAACAGCTAAATTAATGTGTGTTTGGTAAGCAACATCTTGTACCCAGTAACACTCCTGAGCATTTGAAGTTATACTGATGAGCTTGGACTTAGTTCACTTACATTAGTATACTGAATCAAAACATTGTTTTCATCTTCTGGTTTAAAATCCGTCTTCTTTTGCTCTGCAGCCAAGATGTGCTTCATCTGTCCAATCATACAATTCAGTGTCCTTTAAAGTTACAAATACAGGTTGATTTCAAAGGGAACATTTTGATTTCTGTGATTTTTATATTTATATATACACTAATATGATTCTATATAAAAGTAAGCAGCATAAAGCAATGAGGAAAAAACCCTACTACCTAACATTTGAGTAATCTACAGAAAATACTCAAAAATATTATAAGAAGCAAGCAGTGCTAGGGCATGTCAAAGGAAACACTTCATTTGACAGACATGTACATACACATAAGCACTCTTCTGAAGTTGTAATGCAATTCTATAGAGAAGATACACTTGATTTCATGTAAGAAGTTAGAAAAAGGAGAATCAGCAAGACAAAAAAAAAAAACACAAAAACCTCAACAACCCTAGAAACCCTTTCCTCCATACAGCATGCTGGCCAGTTGGTTTTAAAGGGAAGACATTAATTGTAAGGTAATCCGTTCAAATCCAGCTCTTCAGAGAGATTGGATACCATTCTTCAATGCCGAGGGAATCAGAAAGCCAAAGGAAGCATTCCAAAGTGTTTAGTAGAATTAGATCACATTGCATATTACTCAGAAGCAAGCATCAAAAAACACTCGGAAAATAAAGGCAGGAGGGGAAGGGAAGAAAAACTCCCCTTTGCCAGAGCCTGGTGTCTCTTTTGTTCTCAGAAATCTAATAGAGTTTTATAATGTCACTTATTTCTGCCTTACAGGATTTATCTTTTCAGAACCTTATCTAAGGTCAAACTTAAGGTTTACTTTAAGTCCAAACCAAAGGTCAAACAGCAAAGCAGCCCTGAGAGGAATCTGCCTCTGCCTCCTCTTTTTCTTTTCTTCCCCTCCCATTTTCTTCACCCCCTCATCCCTCCAATCTCCCTGAAGAACACAGTCAAGGCCATTACAGGCCCTGAAGGATTCCAGCTGGGGTGAAGGGGAGTAAACCATATGTATTTGAGTAGGGGTGAAGGAGAGAAGCATATATGTATGCAACAGAAAGAAACTCTTTTTTTTCTATGCATAGAGCTCAGACTTGCATTTCAGGTGTACTTCATTCAGCAATCCACAAACCGATAGAAATTTAAAGAAATTATATCTTGCATTCTCCTCAATTTCCATTTTAAATAGATACTTTTAGAAGGCTGTTTACAGAGAAAAAATACTGAAAGGAAGCCAGTTGAACTAATTTTGTTTGGTTAACAAATTGCTTTTACAGCAGTACACAATTGCTATAAATGGCATTCAAGAAGCTGCAATTGGACCTTTTCAGACTGGCTGCTGTTGAAGCCACCAATGTTTATAAATTTGCTTTTATCTTTAAATTCAATCATTCATTTAAGCAAGACAATCATTTTTCAACAGCATCAGTGGCACCTTGAAGCACCATGTAAGCATGGAACATTTTACAAGTAACATCTCAAAACTAATCTCTTATATATGTGCCAAAGCAGAGTTGTTTGGGTTTTTTTTAGTCTCCAAGCACAAACCTTTGAACATACCTTTTTCCAGCACAGACTCTTTCTCCTAAGTTACTACCACTTTTAAGAGATTAATTATTTTACACAAATAGTAACAAACTACTCTAACGGTGATGACTGACCCATATCTGTCTAGATTTGAGCTTATGGCCTCAATGGTTCAAGTATTTCGAACTTTGTGTGTAAAACTCTGAAGTCACTTCCAGCAGGAACAGCTAAAATCTCAACTGCCACTTACACATTTCTTATCTTCATCTTTCTTTCTACTCCTATAGAAAATACAGGTGAAAATAATATATCAAATCTTTCTCAATCCCAGTAGGACACAAATGCAGTGCCTGTTTTTCCTATACAGTGTTCCTGTTGTCATTCCTCTCCACTATGGTGTGATCCTCACAAAAACTTCAACAAAGTTTTCTAGAGTAGCCCTTGTTACCCTCAGGAAGGCTTATTTCTGTTACTGCAGAGAGAAAACAGGCACAGAAAGCTTAGGTAATGTGCTCTAGGTTGACTAATGCCACCTTGAAATATGGGAACATTACATGCTCCCCAGACCAAAATGCATTGTGCAACAGCTCCATAAAAAAAAAGAAAAAAAGAATTAAATGAGTCAAAGCAAGTCAATGTCAGGATCAGAATTATTCCAAGTACACAGACTTCTCTGACTAGGTCTAATCCATAGCACTGCACAGACTCAAGCAAGTCATCTAACCTATTTTTGTCATACTTTTCTCCTTCATGAAAAGTCTTTAACCTATTTCATTCCTCCCTGCTTCAAAGTAGAAAAAGTAGTTTGAGACAATAAGGTAAAACTGAATTATTGCACTCTTTCAACACAACCAAATCCTTTAACGTCCTTCCAGGAGTATTGCAGAAAACCTGCCACGACCCTCTAAACGAAATCTAACTTTTTATGCACAATAATGCATACTTATAGATTAAAAAAAAAAAAAAGAA
This sequence comes from Nestor notabilis, assembly GCF_000696875.1. NCBI lineage: Eukaryota > Metazoa > Chordata > Aves > Psittaciformes > Psittacidae > Nestor > Nestor notabilis. Next base: position 53,817 of record NW_009915979.1, read on the forward strand.
AAAAGGAAAAAAACCTACACAGAACAATTTTGTGTTTATAAATATTACTACTTTAAAAGGAAAGCTAACATACATCACAAGAGTTTTACAAGAATTAATGATTAACAAGAAGTTTAAATCTCTACTTGCCTATCAATGCCCATATCCAGCTTCACTTCCATTTGTTCAATGATATCCTTTTTCTTCTGAAGACATTCAGATAATTTAGGAGAAGAACTGCAACAGTACAGGGGATTGGGTATGTGACAATATTAAAATAGAAAAAAAAAATAAAAAAAAAAATTTGTCTGCTGGGTCTGCTACTCAGAACAGGATTTCTTTAAGATTTCCCACCCCATCAGAAAGGGTTATTTCAAGTGTAGTTAGCTGGGTTTCTGAGTGCTAACCGTAACGCGCTCAGGCAGCATTGTGCCTACTGAGCAGCGCCTCTCAGCTGCTGCCAGCACGGGCAGGTGAGCAAGCAAACCCAGCTTTTCACGCATACTAGTTCAGAGCACACCCGTGTGCTCTACCTCAAGTGTATCCAACTCGGGGCTCCCAGCAATATGCAGCTTCCACATAGCTCCTGTGTGGCTTCCGGGGCATGGCCAGCTGCTCCCTCTGCAGACCCTGTGCAGTACCCCCAGGAGTCTCAGCAGCCCCAATATCACATCCACAAACCCCCTCTAGTCCTGGCCTGTAACACACCAGTGCGGTCTCTAAAGAGCAATTTGTCTCTCCTTCCTATCAATACTCTTGGAGCTCCCTCTCTCCCATTAATTTTTCAAGGAACTAATTCATTTAACTTCCCTTCCTCCCTCTCCCGTTGCAGTATTTTATCTTGCCTCATCATCAAGCTGAATCGCTCCAAGAATAAACTCCTCTTAATAGAGATGAAGCATGAAAAAAATTGCTTTCTTCACCAAAAATGACCATTCACAAAGAAAATGCCAATCAAAATAAAGGTACCTGATCAATGGCATCAGATGATCATTGAACTGCTTGTCAAATAAATGGAAAATAGTATTGGCCTGGTGGACAACATCCAAGAAATAAAGATTTGCGTTCTTTGAATCAGAAGAGGGAATGCCTAAAGCAAAGAAGGTTTCATTAGGATTGTAACAATATGCAGTTCTTATAATTAGTATGATGATTTTTTTAAATATGCAGAATTTTTTCCATGACTGCTTAAATCACAGGCTTAGAGTTTCAAAAATTTACCATGGTGCCATATATAGAATACTTACCATAGCTATATGAGGTAACAACCATAAGCACAGAAATATGTTGCTTTTCAAAATTTCCAAAAGCAAAATGGCACAGACAATTTAAATATTTCTTCAGTACATGAGTTTTATGCTTTCATGTAGGAAAGCTAGGTTCTCAATGTCAAGATTTTAACTTCTTTAATACAAACAGTTTTCTTATTTACTGTCACTCTTGAAAATACACAGGTATACAAACAAGCATGAAAGTCTTACAAAACATAGGACACTATGCTTTAATATAAAAATATTCTACCATGGCATAAAGAACAATTAAAAGAGGTAAGGAGTGCTGATGTTCCAATTTCTGTGATACAGATGTTTTTGATGCACAGATGGAAGCATGCTACTGTCTTTCCCAAATGGAAGTTACGCTTTAGAAGACATTAAATGCCAACTCCCAAACACATAAAACAAATTTCATTTAACCAATACATTCTAAACAAGGCCAATCAATAAGGCACAGCAAGGACCTGCAAAGATCATCTACACAAAAAGGCCAATGAGATGAAATGCTCAGAAAATATTATACTCACCAGCAAGGCCTGTTTCTAATGCATAATCGATGTGTTCGGTACATAAGAACTCTACAAGCATAGAAAAAATTCTGAAAGCATTCTTCGGTAAGTCAGATGGATCAGAGAGCTTTAAAGAAAAAGAAAAAATTTATCCTAAAGGTCAGTTCTACATACATTTGAAAATTTATCCAATATTGCGCAGGGGATAAGCTGAAAATGTAACAAGTATTCCAGAATAATTGGAGTTTTATTCTAAATGAAAAGTATTCATAGCCTTTAGTATCAATAAACCCTTCAGCATTATCAAGTAAATTGAAGCAAACATGCCACAGGATGCTAAAAAGAGCATAAGTATAGAGTTTCTAATAATGACAACAGTAATAATGAAGGAAGATAATAATTAATAGTCGTTAAAACACAATTGTCCAGATAGATTCTCAGGTATTACCTAAACTGCATGCCACTGTACACTAGGAAAACATATGCAGAAAAGATGACTCCATCCATATCCTGCCTTTTTTATCTTTTTACTAAGCTGCTGCCACTGGCCACTGTGAGAGGCAGGACAGTGGGTTAGATGGACCTTCAGTTTTACCCAGTGCAGCTGGTCTTTTATCACTGCCACAGTACTGCAGACTGAACGAACCTCAGCTACATTTAACACAGTTCAGCTGGAGTCAATGAAGCATGAAAATTTTTATTAAGTGAAGTAATGCCCATATACACACACAGCATCTGCACCTTCATAAGCTGTAAGCAACATGGGATTTTGGACAGCAACTTGTCAGTAAATCCCTTTTCTAAAGAAAAATGCGACAGGGCTTTTTTATGTACAAAATACAGCTTTGTTTTTTAAGGAATTACATGAAGACTTCATGAAGCTAGGAGTAAGGAAAAACTACTATTGCAATACAACTTAGTTTACATAACACCACTCCCAAAGATTTCTGCTGTATTCCCCCCAAAAAAACATAACAAAACCCCAACCACGAAACACCATTACAGAGACTCCCAAACACTGAAATCATTCAAGATAACGGTTATATTCAGTATTACCAACTTATTTTTCCTAAAGCAGTTCAGGCACTAAACTAACTTACCATGTTAGCGGCATTAAAATTTGAGAGAAATCAGTACATTTAGCTAACAAAAAACCCCCAAAACTCTAGCATCTAATTTTGCAAATAAATTTCAAGGGGTTTCATTCACACTAAAGTACCAAACAGTAACTGACAGGTAGTAAAACAAGCAATTTCATCAGAAGAAATACACCTTTTTTTTGGTTGTTGTTGGACTAAAGCATTTAAAGAACAGTAGAGGGTTAGCCAGGTAAACAATGCTAAAGATTATTCCTCTCGGCATTTTATTGATGAAAATTCTCTAATGCAAAAAGAAATGGCACTTGACACAGGAAACCAACTGTTGAACTATTCTCTATATTTTTAAAGCAGGAAAAAGGCTTCTCTGGTCTTGGGTCAAATTTAATAAGAAAAGCAGACCAGACAGTAGGTTTAACCAGCCTCACTTTTTCCAAAAATGGACACTATTAAAAGCCACAAAATACAACTAGATCCACATTTAAAAAGGAAACCCTTAGCCTCCACCATGACCCTGTTTCAGTGAAAAATAAAAGAGAAATATTTTTTTTTTTATAATGTCCTTCCTTTCTTCCTATCATGCTTCAATCAAAAATTGAACCTCAGGATTTCATTTCATACACAAAATTATATCACTAATGGAGACCACAGGAAGCAAACTTACCCTGTGACATCTTTCAAAAGCTTGTTTAGTTTCTTGTAAAAGGTTAACCACCACTTCTTGTGACAGAAAAGTTTCTCCGTGTGTGTCAATACTTGGCCCCAGTGGTAAGTTTGTACGTTGCCTTATTCTCTCTTTGAGGTCTTGAATACTAGAACAAACATATATCAAAAGAAGATTTCACTGGATGGAAATTTTGATGCTCAAGTTCAACAATGATTTAGGATATTTTAGTTGTTAACTTAAACAGAACCCAAGACACAGTTTAGGATACACAAGCATTAAGACAGTCTTGCAAGCTTAACAAAAATTGCCTGTAAATGCAAAACTACCACCTCTGATTCCATGGTTAATTGTGTTCTATCATGGCACGCACACGCCACAGGATCACCTATTCCCCACTCATGGAATAAGAGTAATTTCAATTGAATCCTATGGCACTATGCTCTGCGGACAAAGTTTAGCCTCAATACATTCTGCCACACTGTACTTTCAAAGCACTAACAGAAGTTTTCTATGTCATCCACACCCACAAATTCTCTCCATCCTCGTCCACTATCTCAGCAGTCCTGATTTAGTCAAGCATGCTCCAACACATCGCCATGCATAAAACAACCCATAAAGTTACTCACTACAATTTAATTTTCCCCAAGAAAATTAAATTTTCATCTTTGTTTTTTAATTAATTTCATTACTTTGCTGCTCTCTCCAAATCACTTTTCATTCCTGACACACTGAACCCAGTAGCTCTTTGAAAGCTGCAGTAGTCTCATCACCTCTGTTTCACACAAGTTTTAATTCTTCCTTTCCCACTTCTCACTAGTCCTTTATTATTTTCTCTACCCTGAGGATAATGAAGTCTTGTTTTACCTTTCTCTAAGTCCATTGCATCTTCTGGGCTCATTAAGAGCTTTCTCACTGACATTGCTATGGTCTTTTCCCCTTCCTAGGTCTTGGGAGGGGACCACAAGACCTGGGCAGGTGAAAAAAAATGTATGCTTTTAGATACACACATATACATGCTTTAGGTACCTTAGTTTTGCTTCAGTCCTTTTGTGGATCTGGATCCTAAGTTGAAACATAGGTTTAACTGGTATTTTTCATTTCCCGTGAGTGTATAAATACCATGCATCACCTTTCACATGTACCAAGAGCAATACACTTTTTAATCAGAACATAAAGTGATAGTAAATTATAAAAAGCTGTAGGTCATTTTAGAAGCCTGCTCTTTCGCAGTTCATCACTGTACATCCAACGTGGCAAATACCATGTTTCTCCCCATTACCGCCTCCCATCCATTTTAAAAGTACAAAACTTCACAGAAGAAACTTACCCTCCAGTGCCAATGGACCTTTTCTGGTGGTTTTTGGAATCATAATAGCGTTGCAGAATCATAGCACTCCTACTTTTCAAATAACCGATTTCCACCTCAATGTAATTCTCCAAGTAGGAAATGAAAATGGATTTGATAAGCTTAGACAAGAAAGTCTGCTTATCAGTACCCAAGTTAAATTCCATCAATTTGCTTGACAGATTAGTAGTTCTTTATGCAAAAGAAACAAAGGAGAGAGGAGGAAAAGGTTGAATTTGTGTGAATTACAGCATTACATGTTTGTAAAGTACAGCATTACATGTTTGTAAAGTACACAGCACAACAAAATCCTGATTGCATTAAGACTTCTAGCAGCTTTACATTTAAGTAAAGAATTCTGTATAATTCATGTTTAATTACATACAGTACAACTGCAATCAAGTAAGTTGCCAGGTGTGATGCGGAGGACTGGCTTTTACACAGTATGAAAATTACTCTCAAAGATCACTCTACTAAACACTTCCCCCTAAAAATAACAATGACAATTTTAAAGTTTTTTTAGGAAAGCAGTAATTGTAAAGGTTCATGGCCACAATTTATTTTTTTTTTTAATGAAAGATTACATTTTTGGCTTCTCTTCCTACATCTTGATAATAAACAAATTACAAGAAAATATCTAGACCAATATATAAATACCTTGTATATAGATCATAGAGATTCTTAAGATACTGTTCTGCATCTGATTTCCTGTGTTCTTCTAGCTGGTCCTTTACATAACTCTGTAAAATTTCAGTACATCTGTTAGAAGAACTAGAAAATGCATCTCATACTCACTACTTGCTAGATTATATTTAGTTTACTGCAAAGTGTGTGTTTACTGCAAAGTGTGTATTTACTTAAGGTAATTCATATATATTCTTAGGGTTTACATCTCCAATTTACAGATCCTGCATTATCTACAGAGTTAAAAACATCCTTTAGAAGAAAATTATTTAATAATACAAAGCAGTAGTGTGTGAAGCAAAGACAAAAGACAGATTGCTTCACAAATATGCTTGACCAACAAACACAAAATCCCAGGTCTTTAAGAATCAAAAGCACTGGAGGCCTAGGGGCATTTCTGCTTGACTGTAAGCAACGGAGATGCTTACATATTTGCTTATCACAATACATATACAAGCTTAGAGCCGCCTTCTTGTTGGGTATTTGAACAAAAACATTCTTTACCATAAAATACTAAGTCAAAACTGACACACAAATTTGGGGTTCAAACACAAGCTCAATCTCTACACTCTAAGGTGAATAACATCTACAGGCAAATTGCCTTTTGCAATAGTCAGCTATGATTCCTCATCCTTATACAATATTACAAATATTGTAAGTTGTCATTAATTGTTATTACTAGATATAATTTATTTTTTTTATTAAATGTTTCCTCATGTTAACATTTGAAATACCTGAAGTTTAACTTCAAAGATATTTTGAATGAGTTTGGCTAGTACAGTCTCTGGATTGCTGAAGACTTCTCCAACTTGCTTATTCACTCGCTGGCAGAGAATGGCTGCATCTTCGAAGACATCATTCCTCAGGAATGCACCCTAGGGTTTTAGAAGCACATTTCATAATATATTTAAAACCACCTGTACGACTAAATCAATCAAGACCCAAAGAGATACATTTGAAATAAAATGTGTTACCTCTTGACACTGTTTTATGTAGACATCAACACAATGGGAATAGCCCTATGGAAGGAGTAAACAACTCAGTGTTAAAGCAGGTTGTCTATACTTCAATATAGAATGAAATCAAGGAAATACAACCCTTATGAAAAAGTTATTGTTAAAAATATATGTAAAAATAAAATCATCAAAAGTGTAGACTCTTTCAAACCCACTGTTGTCACAAACCTAAAATAACTTCACTTATCCCCACACCACATGGATATACACCAGAAGTTTCAACACTCTTTCTCAAGCATGAAAGCAAGTTTACATGCATACAAGAAAAGATCTCAGAATGGTCTCCAATTAAGACACTGCCTCCAATCCCCTAGTATCTGCTTTTATTCCCCTGCATTTGATTTGATATGGAACAAATACCTCAGCATTTTTAAAGTTACACATGTTATCTGAAATAGTGGCTGTGCCCATACTAACATGTTCAATTCAAACAGGCACTTAATGTATCATGTGTAGCTGTACTTATGTATTAAGTTAAAACCCTTGCGTTTTACCTTGAAATGAAGCAAAACTGCTGCTACTTCTCTCATTCTGGAGATTTCGCCTCTCCGCTGTGCGCTGGTAAACTCTTGAATTAGCTGGCACTCTAAGTCATGGTACTTACCTGTAGAGGAAAGGGGATAACAACGAAAATCCTTCAGGTTATGTAACACAAGCACCAACAAAACCTGTAATACTGACAGTATTGCATACTTCTTTAATCATCTTTAACAATTCAAATATAGGAATATGGATCAAACTGGATAAACTTACTTGCTATCTTTGATTTTACTTCAGAAAACCTGTCAACAACAAAAAATACCATGATTATATTCAAATCCACATCACAAGAGAAATCAGACACCCCAGATCATGAGTAACAGGCACTCTACTTAAAATGAAAACATACAAAGACGGCAGAAAAGTTACATGCTTTATATCCATAAAAACCTACAAACACCTAATTCAAATCTAGCATTAAGTAAGCACAGCAAAATTATCCCATCAGAAGTCTGTTAAGTAGTTTAGGACGTGTATGTAAAGATGATCCCGAAACACGAGTGTGTGAACACAAATTTGAGAACAGAGAAGAGAGAAATAAGAACACAATCCATCTCAAAAGCTACATGAATCACTAAGCACCAAAAAAGTAGACAAGGGAAGCATCATAAAGTTATAGCTATGTGAAGATTATTTTTTTAAAAGATGTTCAGATAGAATATTACCTGTCAAAAGGCAGTTCCTGTGCAATCAAGTGTAGTTTTTGAATAATATCAGCTGCCTCTTTAATCTGTTAAGAGTAAAACATGACAGAATTACTAAAGAAGGTCTGATTAAAGGCTGTTCCTTTCTTTCCTCTTCACTGTCCAATTTTCCATACATGTAATTCCTATTTCTAAAGCTGGTTGAGTTGATATACCCATGGAAGAGATACCCCCCTTGAAGTTCCTGTGTGTATTTTCATGATTCTTTAAGGGCTGGGATTTTTTTAACATAAAGTTATGTAAGTCAAACACAATAAAAAGCCTTATTATATGATCACAGTGGGCACGTCTGTGTAGCTACCTGGACAAACAGATCACCACTGCACTAATGCCACCATAGCTATACAGCTTGTAGACCAAAGACCCCTCAGGGCTGATTAGATCAGAATGTGGCTAGAGCAGCCTCATGAAAATCTGAACCCTTCCAGATGGGAATAAAATATATAACTGTAATGCAGCACTGACTGAATTGTCATGTTATCTTTTACAGGTGATTAGAATAGAAGACTTAATGAATCACACCCAACCAGAAGAGATCTCTGTTGAACTCAAAAGTGAAACGGCCAGCAAACCTCTCAGACATGTCAGGAAAAGCATTAGGAAATTCCAATTGATGAAATTAGCTGTATAGCTGTATCCAAAAAAGCCATGACAACACCGGCATGGAGAGGGAAAGAAGGGGAAAAAGGGAATCAAGGAATCAAAGCAGAGCCTAGTTAGGGTTCCTCACACTCTCCTAAGGACGGAGAAATGGAAGCTGTATTAGAAATTATAAACTGTGAGGTCCAAAGTAAAGATCAAGATGAAAGTCAGTTAATCATAGATCTACAAAATAGGAATAGTCACTTGAATAGAAAAGCTAACAATAACATAATGCAGATTTCTGCTCATTTATTCTTCCACAGTCAATCAGCATGGGCAGTGCACCTATGCAGTGCTTAGTACTGTTTCACTAGGCTGACTAAAACTACAGAAAACACCAGTTTGAATGTGTGGGGAAACAGCTGTTTGCAACTGAAGCTCAATGGCTTTAAGCACACGATGTCAACTGGCCCAAATAAGACAGCTCTGGGATGGTTTTAGAGGCTTTGTTATGCTGTCTTGGTGACTGGAAGGCAACTCAAAGGGAGTGATGAAAGCTGTAGCTACTACATTCAAGCAAAACCTTTGTAAGTTGACACAACGGAGAACATAGAGAACATGCAGTTTATCTTGTTCTTCCTGTTAGTCATGTTCCAGGGAACTGGACTTAGAGGAAAGTAATGAAATCCTATTCTTCCACCACTTAGAGCAGGTTGGGATTAAAACTTTTCAAGAATAGAACAAGACACACAGGTAAGAATACAGAGTACAGGCATCACACAAGGATAGTTGTTCAGCAAAAATAGGGGCTCTCATAAAGTATATCCATTCTGCTTATTAAGAGCAGCTTATGTTTTGAACTGTCAGCTTACAATAGCCTCTTAACTCCAAAGCAGCTACGCTCCTCACATAAATCCAATGAAAAAGGAGTTACTTCTATAAGCTTACAGCAACCTTAATACCCAACAATTGTGATCAATACTGACGTCATTAGAATAATTTATGTATCAGCAGTTATTCGCCGATGTTAGAAAAGTAAAGACAAACAACCCACAAATACAGTATTTTCTTTGTTTCCTCTACACATAATAGCTGTTAACTAAGTTTTTATTGAATTCAAAGCCTTTTCTGATGCACATCAGAAGCCATGACTAATCAATTCTCCATGGTTTCTGCTTAAATCTGGACATATTTAATTTTTAATTGAATTAGACTTCTGTAAACTATCAAAATAAATACAGATGTTGTAAAATGCAACTTAAACACACCTGGAGAAAAAAATCTGGAAAATTGTGGACAAATAACGTCAGGAGAGAATTTTAACACAAAATATTTTTATGAACAAGCTAAAAGGCATAATGGAATAATGTTGAGTACAGAAACTAAATGGAGAACAGGATGCAATAATGATAGTAAACATTAAACAGAGGACAATGCTATTGCATGGTAAACATGTAAGCTACTAGATTATTTTCATAGTTTATTTTAACTGGAGAGATTTGCTCACTTCAAGACTCTTCAGTACAGGAGTGGGACAGCACAAGGTTAGGTGGCAGCGCAAGGGAAATGATAAGGATTCAGAGGACAAAGACACACAATACATAGCATGGAAGAAGACAGCAAGGGAAAACCTTCACGGAGATAGTAAGTTAGAAATTGCTCAGTACGGCTAGGAGAAAGTAATGTGAGAAGTAACACCTTGAGTGTATGGAAGAAAAGGAATCCAACAGATCTTAAGAACTGACCCTACTGAGAAAAATACGAATTCCCCAGGAAATAACTGCATTATAATTGTTTTTTGCCCCTCCTTTCACAGTATCCCTTTCCTTCAATGTCTCAAAGAAAAACCCACACTTGTGAGGAAGTACAAAAAAGTCATAACATCTTCCAAACCACTGTCTAAACTCCACATCAATTCAAAGATCAGACAGCAATGAGAAAGCATTTGGCTTCACATTCAAGAATATTTTTTACTATTTTGTATTTTAAAAACTATTTTTAGTTGAAAGATGCATTAAGATGTGATAGCACACATCTAGGCAGGTTCGTCTAAAAACACTACTTCTGGTTACTATTTAAATAAGGAGGCAAAAGTTACAGAACAGTACTAACCCACCTAGATGGAAATTAGTTGCAGTAAGATAACTTCGATCCAGAAAATCTTGTTTGTGTTCCCACACACTTCCTCTGCAGACTAGCACAAGACTTCTGGCCTTTACTACATTTGCCTTCCCCCAGATTTGCTGAATATCTTATTATTCTTCAGACTGTACAAAGATTAATGTGTTTACCAATTTCCAGGTTTACCCTATTTATCTACTTTTTTTTTCCAGATCCTCCAACAGAAAGTATTACGAAACTTCAAATTATAAGTTGACGTTTAATTCAATGAGAGTCTCTTCAGCAGACAACACAGAATTCTCTTTCACTTACGCTTTGTTATTACCATGTTGCCATTAAATATTTTTAAAAAGCATGTTTTATTTCTACTCAGGAAACAAAAGAAAAACTTACACAGATCTGGAAAAGGGTGTCCATAGATGAACTTCAGTTATGTTGAAACCTTTGTGTTTGGCTTGGAAGTTACAGAAAGTTTTATGTGCTCCCTCTTTGATTAGGGCAAACTATCAAATAGTAATTACCATATATCCACAGACCATGAATCAGAAGTCACTATGCAACTGACTTCTTGGGAATACGGCTATATGAAATGATTAGTTTTTCATTTTCCTGAGTAGAGGGGATGACTGTTAACCTATTCTTGGGCCCTTTGTGAGCTGCATTTCAAGCACGTATTTTTTGCTGAACGTGCAAACCAAGTTTTTGCTGTTCCCACATACTGGCGGATTTTTTTCCAGAGTACAATCATACCATTGCACAGAATTTAAGCAGAGTGGGAAGATTCTTCAGGATGCACCTCAAAAAAAAAAAACAACAAAAAAACCCAAACCAATAACTTGCCTTTCAAACTACATAAGGAAAACCAGTACATGTCCTTTTGCTTACAGCTGGACACTTTTCCTTCAGTTTATTTCTATTAGCCACACCATTCAGATTGCATTTGCTTCATGAACATACTCCTGAAGCATAAGAAAAACAAAATGCTTTAAAATTTCTTTGAAGTTTTCCTGCCCGATTCCTCTAAATTCAAAGGGTGGAGACATAACCACAGGACTATACAAAGCCCAAAGGCATGCTGTGACAAAAAGGTATCCAAGGCCAGTAGACTGACCCAACAGAGTAAAGTTTCACAAAGAAGTTGTATTCAGAAACGTTCTGCATTACAGGGTGGATCTGAGGCAAGGGGTTCAAAGGAAAAAGGCAGATATTTGTGCACTCTAAAGTTGCCCTCCCAGCGTTTCTCAAATCTCTGATAATTTCATAAAATGAAAAATGCCAACATTGCCACATTAAGCATCACTGAATACAAATGCTTTATCAGCAATCTGCAGCCTAGTGTTGTTAATTTACATTTCAGAACAATGAAACTTTAACAAGTCAGTCACTCACTAGTTTGAAGTCTGACCATGGTAAGTCATGGTAGCAGCTTGTAATTAGGGCAGTACTGCTTATTGCTTTGAACTGCTTTCATCCCGCTGACAGCTCTTACCTTTTCAGAGTTTGTAAAAACATCAGACTTCAGCTCTCCATCCAGAAACTCATTAAAGTATTTCATCAGCTTCTGAGCCTCCACAGCCCGTTGCCGTGGCGTATTTACCCCCTCTAGTTGGTCGCCAAGGTGACAGACCTTAGTTGCTACATAGCTGATGTGCTCATCTAGTTCTTGGAAATGTTGGAAGGCAACCTGGGAGAACATAGGCACACACAAAAACCTCATGATTTCTGCTTACTGTACTTTAGGAAACACTAGATTTACATCAGTAAGAAGCACTGTGAATGCAAGCATCAGCTTTCCAGGTGCTGTATCTCTGAATTACAGAACTAATCAGAACCACTAATGAAGTACACACAACCACTTAAAAATTTAGTGTCTTCCTTTTAACTATTGTGAAGACTCTCTACTTTCAGAATAGCTAACACTCATTAATGGAACATGCAGATAAGCCCCCTTTGACAGGGGAAACTGTTTTCCATCCAACCCTCTTTATTCTTATCTCAAACACTAGCATGTTGTACCAAGAAATGTTAATAGAGCATGTGATGCTTTTAAAACTTGCAGAGCTTAGCACTGACTACACTCTTTGGATTTTACCTGGTTGCTTTTCTGCAGCTCTTGTACTTTCTTGGCAAATTCCTTTGCTTCCTTCTGGCACTGCTGTTCTAGTTTCTCCACCTTTCTCTGAATCCTTTCATCCATTACCTGTAATTCTTGGATATGATTTACAAATTCTTCCAGTAACCTGATGTAAAATAAAATGCAGGAAAGCAGACTTTAGTTTGAAAGATACTGTCTTCTGCAGAGCTTAAAAAACCTCAAAGAAAAGAACTTGCCTACAAGGCTGACATATTCAAGGTGCTGTGATTAAAAATGCTATTTTGTTTTAAACTACATTATCCTAGCTGTGTAGAACTCCATGCCTACATAAAAACTATGTGATCACATAAAAGGTAGGCCAGAGGAGAGGGGAATACATAAATAACAATCACTCAGGAATGTGGCTCTGCCACAGGTACAAACCCCCTTATATTCCCTTCTTCCTTAAAGAATTTTCATAAGGACAAAGAAAGTTTAGGGTACCACATCCCTTCAATGTAAGAGCTGTAACAGGGAAGTATTTTCTACTGTACATGTTACAGTAAACTTGTAAACCAGCATCCTATTAACAGGCAATGAATACACTCATATAGTCTCATAATGTTGTTTTGGTTACAACTATTTTGTTTCCTGATTTCACTTCTTTTCTTCTAACATACACCATTTCAAGGATTTTTCTCCACCCTTTTCTATCACTTGAATTTTTCTTCCAGACTCACTCTCCCCAAACACAGGAATGAATTCCTAAATTTCCTCTCTTCTTTTTCATTCCATTTTCAATGTGTTCCTCTTTTTCACTCTTTTTTTCTTTTTGTGTCCATTTATCCCATTCCACTCATCTTTTCAGCTTATGCTTTCCTAAACATCCCAGTCATTGATGCTCAAGGAATGAATTATTCCCAGATCCTCCATAGCCATAGAACTTACGCTAATAACTGAAAACATATCAAAGATCTGGTAGCACTGCTGTCCAGTTTTAAAATCAGAAGAGGAAAGGAAACATTAATCTCTTCCAGGGAGCTATTTCTAGACTACTCAGGAATTGCCTTTTCAGAAGGTACACTGTGAATGTGAAGCCCTTCCAACCTGCAATGCTGCCAAAGTCAGATGAGCATGCTGCTCTTCTCCTGGCTCCCCATGAACAAGCTGGAGACTCTCAACAACCAGAAGGAAAAAGTAGAATGTATTATTCTACCTTCACATGACTCCTTCCCAGTAACAACTACAGCACCTCTCTTGGCCAACAGCTTTCTCCGAGCAACACCTAAACGATACTTATGCAACTCTACAGCTGCATGGAGGGTCACTGCAGTTTCAGTTTGAAATTCTGCTGCTAAAATGACTGGCTTTTGCCCTGCTGCTTGGAGCATTGCTCACTGTATTGGTCTAAAAACCTATTTCAAATGATGTCTTTACAACAGTAATTGACTTAAAGGCACAACTTACTAAAGAAAACTGGATTGAGGAAGATGTTTATGACTGCCTTCCTCAACTTCCTGCTTGCCAGAAGCCCAAGAGTAAGCATGTTGCATTAGATTCCACAGAAAATCACAAGGAACAAACTTATATTTACAGAAGTATATTTAAGGTAAACTTTAAACAATAGTGACACAAAGCATAGTTTTCAAACAAAAGCCTTGAGAGGTGCAGATAGTTTCTATTCATTTTAACAAGCTGATTCAGTTCAGTTTGGGATTTGTTTTTTAAACGGGTATTGTGCCAGCTCAGCACTTATTCAGCAGTAGTACCTAATATAATGACAGAAGAAAGAATGCTCAAGTCAAAGAGGTAGTTGCTGGTCAGGTTTCTCAGAATAAAGACTCCAACATTCTTTCTACCAAACAAAAGCATCATCTTGGAAAAACAGAAAAGAAAAAACATACACCAAAAGGTCTGTTTCTTTTTGATATTAAGTTTGGCTCCCTACTCAATACTAGAAGATCCCACAAGAAAAATATTTCCCATTGCAGGATTCTCCCACTTGTCCTGAAAAATACAAAAGTGCATCACAGAAGTTAACACAAACAAGCCAGCAGACATATAGAAGATAGGTTAAACTGAATAGGTATTGGTACAAATCATTAACTACCCTGAAGTAAATATTAGGCCCAACTGTGAAGGAAGAGCTACAGGAAACAATGCTGTGTATTTCCAGGCTTCTACCTGCTTAAATCACATGTAAAGCTCTGCATAGGACACAGGCCCCAGACCAAATGTCAAGGATTCAACATCTTGCTAGAACTCCAACAAAACCCTTCCTCTTCTTTCATACCTCCAAAGAGTCAGACTGCTCCAGAAGGAATGTCCTTTGACCACAAAAATGAAGTGTTTCATGTTTCCTTTTGAGTAACAACAGCTTGTCTATGAAGTTAATAATTCCTAAACTTTGTCAGGATTCTATCTCAGGTTACTACAATGATTATGTGGATGAGAAGTCACTAAGGAACAGCTATTGCACTTGCTCATCTCCCAGGCTATAATAGTGTGAAAAAAGGAAACACTTAATTATATCTCTAGAAAAACTACCAATACTGGTACAAAAGCTAAAAAGTAGCATTATTTGACCTCATAGCAGCCTTCCAATATCTGAAGGGGGCCTATCAGGATGCTGGGGGACTCTTCATTAGGGACTCTAGCGGTAGGACAAGGGGTAATGGCTTTAAACTTAAACAGGGGAAGTTTAGGTTAGATATAAGGAAGAAGTTTTTCTCAGTGAGGGTGGTGAGGCACTGGAATAGGTTGCCCAAGGAAGTTGTGAATGCTCCATCCCTGGAGGTGTTCAAGGCCAGGCTGGACAGAGCCTTGGGCGACATAGTTTAGTGTGTGGTGTCCCTGCTCATGGCAGGGGGGTTAGAACTAGATGATCTTAAGGTCCTTTCCAACCCTAACCATTCTATGATTCTATGAAAGAGTCGCTCTTCAAAATAAAAGAATTTCCAGAGGTTTGGAGTACAGAAGCTTAGATGTTGATGTTCAGCTGATGGTGCTGTATAAGATTGTGCATCTGAGTTACCAACACACCACTCAGTGCCAGCCCAGTAACTGAAGATCTGGCTTCTTAGGGTTAGGTTTCTCACAGACCCAAGCCAACTCACCACAAAGTAGAGAACATCCTGCACTACCTCTCCCTTCCCCACTTCCCATACCCTAGCTTTGATCCTTTCCACACTGACATTCCTTCTCACCAGCAGCTCACAGACGCAGAGTCTTCCCTTTGCACCTGCTCCCAGACTTTTCCAGTCTGCAAAACTTGCTAACCGAACTAGAATTATTTTCTTTTCTTCCTGTCAGTTTAGTTTTCTGACACTTTAGTAAGTTACATTAGCTTACCATGAGATCAGATGCCCAGAGCTAGCTCAAGACGAGCCATCATGGTGTGCAGCTCGGAGCAAGAAGGGCACGAGCCCACTGAGCAGCAGCAAGCTGTTCATTTGATTCAGACTATACAAATTCACACAAATTCAGTTTAATACAATCTAAGTCAACAGTGCCATGTTTCTCCCTTTCTTCCCATCCCACCTGTTTGTGACTTTTATTTGCACCAGTACTTTAAACTACTGGGTCTTTCGACAAGCCAGGTCAGGGAGCTAAACTGGCAATAAACTCATTAAATCAACTTAAATGTCACAGCAGCGAAGCCTCATATTATGCTTTAATCCAGCAACTATAGTGCTTTGGAACATTCATGTCTGACAACATCAATTCTCCTTCCTTCAAAAGTCTAAATCAGAAAGTGACTTTCCTTAGTCTTCTTACTGTATAATTGGTTCATGGTCACAAATTCTAGCTATTCTCCCAGATGAAAACCTCCCTGGACACACACCAATACTGCATACAGGCTTTTTGTTATATGTGTAATAAAACGGTACAATTAAAGATACATTCACTTTGACCATTATGCAATTTTACTTTACCTTTTTGGATCAAAGGCTTCTCCACCTCTGGAACCTCCTCCCGGTGTTCTCCATGCCAGGCGTTCAATGTATTCATCTGCCACAAAAGGCTCCTAGCCACAGAATAAAAACTCCTTACAATGTGCCACAGCAGGTTGTTCTTTAAGCAGCTGCTTACACATCATTTTAAAAGTGTGTAGAAGCTTTGCTACAATCAAGAGCAAGTACAGTGTTGACAATTCCCCCGTCACCTCTTACGTTTACATATTAAATATGGGAACACTGTTCTTAATACAGTGGATTTGAACATCTAGTCTAGAGATTGACAGACTACTAGCAAAAATTTGCTACAGGTCTGTGAAGAGTTGGCTCTAAATTACCTCTCCTCATTTCCAGATGAGCTTATGGCTTGTCATTAAAAAGTGTGAGGACTGGAGCACCTCTCCTATGATGACAGGCTGAGAGAGCTGGGCTTGTTCAGCCTGGAGAAGAGAAGACTCAAGGGACACTTTAGAGCAGCCTTCCAGTACCTAAAGGGGCTGACAAGAAAGCTGGAGAGGGACTTTTAACAAGGGCCTGTAGGGATAGGACAAGGGGCAATGGCTTTAACCTGACAGAAGGGAGATTTAGATCAGATATTAGGAAAAAATTCTTCACTGTAAGGGTGGTGAGACATTGGAATGGATTGTCCAGAGAAGTTGTGGCTGCTCCATCCCTGGAAGTGTTCAAGGCCTGGTTGGGTGGGGCTTTGAGCAACCTGGCCTAGTGGAATGTGTCCCTGCCCATGGCAAGGGGTTGGCACTTGATGATCTTCAATGTCCCTTCCAACCCAAACCATTCTACGTGTCTGTATGATTCTACGAACCATGCAGAAGCCACACTGATTTACTATATTATGATACCCACCCATCAGCTGTGCAGCAAATCAGATAAAATTGATCCATCTAAAAAATTACGTGGCAAAGCTTTCTTTAAAATTGCTCAACTCTGTGATGCAGTTCACAACACAGCATCACCAGGAGGACTGACCAAGACACTGCCCTGTGGCAAAAACAGTGTGAGAATGCCACTGGACTCTATGCAACATCAAACTGCAGCTGCAGAAACAAAACAGGTAAGGAAAAAAACCAAAGCAAGCATAAACACAGATGATGGACTTGACTTTCCCAAGAAGTAAAACCAGGGCATGAGCGATGTTAAAAACGCAAGGTTACTCAAGTTTCTTCCAAAATATTTGCTGGAGCTTCCATAAAAATACTGCACAATGGTGAAGCGTTAAGATTATTTCTCCACCCAACAGTATTTTCTAAAGGCAGAGACTCATTATAAAACCAAGACCTCCTATTTTAATTGGCCTAATACTTAACTATCTCAAACATTTCTCCACATAGTTTAATATTAAATACTCAAACCACAGTCCAACACCTACCCTTTAAAAAACCTAAGTACTTGTCACTTCAGCTTAATTGGTAATCTAGCAGCACTGTTTAGGTGCTAACATCAGCACATCTAAGATCAGTAAGTAAAGTATTTTCACAAGCACCAGGATTTCATGGAAAGCTTTTAGAACCGTTGCTGCATGCAATTTAAAACTGTGAACAGAGCTGGGAGTGGCTCTGGTTGAAAGTGGTATTTACCACAACT
This sequence comes from Nestor notabilis, assembly GCF_000696875.1. Taxonomy (NCBI): domain Eukaryota; kingdom Metazoa; phylum Chordata; class Aves; order Psittaciformes; family Psittacidae; genus Nestor; species Nestor notabilis. The sequence goes on from NW_009915979.1 coordinate 71,967, forward strand.
TATTTCTGATAACAAAACATGTGAATATGCCACAACTACTTTTGATAAAGCTTGATTTTTAAAAATAAAAATAATAAACAGACGTCCACAGGTACCAAGTTGATTTCTGTATCAATAAGTCCAAAATCTCATCAGTAGTAACAAAGAGAATAAAAAAACACCCATTATTATAGTGCTGTTTTAATAACAAAAAACAAGGGTTGAAAAGCAAGTATTGCCAGTTTAAAGTCTGTTATTCCTCAGAAACACATTATGCTCTATCCAGTCAGGCCCAGCTATTAAAGAGAAAGATAAAAGTTTTTCAAATATACTTTGCTACATGCTGAATCCCGCTAGATAGGAAGAAGTTTCACCATTGCAACAGATCACCCAGAACCCCGTCATTCAAAGATTGACTAGAGTAACTGTTTCACTCAGCCTCCTTGGTTAAGCTTTAAAAATTACTGAAGGATACCACATACAATTTCTCTGCAAGTCACTTATCTCTAACCCAGTTGTTCCTGATACACACGATTAAGTTTCCTTTACATGAATACTTTTTATCAAAAGTCATAATGCAGTCTTTTCATATCAAATGTAAATTGTCTCCTTATTTCATCTTTCCATCTAAATGTTTGGGAACATTTTTGGAATTTTAATTATAGGTGAAATAAGACATTCAATACAGTAACATTTCCTTCAGGAGCTTCCTATTTACCTTATGGCTCTTTGCACCACTTCTCCTTTACATGACAATCCCATTCAGAGTCTTTCCTCTGAAGATTCTGCAAGTCACCTGGAGCACCATTCTTATTCACAAGGATATCAATGTCAAGTACATCGCTATGGAAGATCCCTGTATATGGGGTGCACTGTTTACTGATGCTCTGTGTGTGTATGTAACATTTTCTACATCTTACAGCTTTCCTGCAAGCCTATCAAAGCCTCCTCTCCTATAGAAATCTGATATACTTGCCCTAGAAAGTAAAATAAATAAATAATTAAAATACACATATATATAAAATACCAATTTGCTTATCCATCTCTGTAGTCCTCTAAAGCTCCCTCAAGCGCATGTGTTCACGGAATACTTGCAGTTCCCTCCCCTGCATCCCCAAAACCAGCCAGATACATAGCAACAAACACTGTGATTGAACCCAAACTCAGGTGCCACCTGACCAGCCACGAGGCCAAACTGAACTGGCAGCAACCCAGTCCCATCCACTGTCCTCCCCACAGCACAGGCAACCATCTCCCTCTACTGCAACACTCATCCCATCTCCCAGTCTACCTCCCTCTTTCTGCAGCACCTGCTATTCTGCAAAATTTATAAATCTGCATTTTGTTTTAGCAATCTGACACATCAAAGTATTAGTTTAGTTAGACCTAAATGATAGCAGAATCACTGCTGTATACAAGTGTAGTAATATTTTAAAGAGGCATAACGTGGAAAATTTCTGTTTTTCAAGAAAACACGGGAATCCTGTTCTTCATTTTTTAATCATATAAAACCAGTTCTGTATCATTTAAGAAACAGTAACTGCAGGGGATATTATTATGTGCAGAATATTGATCAACAGAGGAAAAAAAAGAGCTTTTTCATCCAAATTTTTACAAAGGGTGTGCTAAAAACAATGTACTTGATTTATAAAGAATAAATGAAGTTCAACAGTGTCTTTTTAAGACATAATTTCACAGGTTCCACTGCAAAACCAAAACTTTACAGTTCTGTTTGTATCTTGTATCTTTCATATACATTTGCTCTTTTTAACGCTATCTTGATAATAGGGTTGCCTACAGCTGACAGCTTAATTCCTACTTTAAGTCTCCTATCCTGTTTTGCAGAAATTGACGAAAATCAACTATTACAAATGTCATTTGCAAGTCCTTTGCCTGTTATCAGATGAGCTCCAACAGTCAATTTCTTCACAGCTTTGAGCTTCCCTCTAGCTCTAGATGAATTAACGTCACCTTATCCATTCAGTGAATACTACTGATTTAATAAGAGATATGCCTGAAGTGGATGATAACCCGGTTTGATCTGGTCTGTATAAACGAAAATAAACTGGACCTAGCAACATTAAAAATCAGTTTAGAAATAGTAATTTTTAAATTATACTTTGAGTTATATGAGGAATTTAGTCCATGTTGTGCCCATTTTTAGCACAGATCCTTCTACACATCTCTATTAAAAACTACTTTCAAACACACAATCATGAAAACATGGCAATCAAATACCACCTCCAGTATGCAGCTAAGGGTTACTCCCATAATAAGCACATTTTCATGGTCTAACATATATGTCAGTGACTTCAAACTAACATAGTAGGCAACCTTAATTTAAAGAACGTCAACAAAACCTCTCTTGGAGAGAAAGAAATACTGGCTTCCATATTGGAGAACATAATTTCGAGCCCTATCTCTAGGCAAAGGTCTCACCTACTTTGCAATTCCACCTTTATTACTATTGCAAAATGGAACAATTGTTGCATGACCCCAGCATGCAGCCAAAACAAAGTTTTCTTTCCACAGCCAAGTTATCTCACATTCAACATCCCACAAACAACAGAACCAGACTGTCATCACACTAAGAAATCAACAGACTCCTGGAACAGTAAGAGAGGTGTAGAGAGAGTATAAAACCTGGCATCCCTCTATTTAGAACATGGTATATTAGTCTTGCTATTTTTTTAAACCATGCAAGCCAAAAGGTGCGAGTCATAACACTGACTCATAAATTCAAGTGCACACAATGCATTTATATAAACTACAGATAGAGGATCTTCCAGAGAAACAGGAAGACCCTTCCTGAAGGCTGGGCAAAGCATGTCCCAGTATTAACACACCAAACGAACAACTGTCCCTTGAGCGACCTACAAAGCAAATACAGGATACCTGGCGATGATACCACATCCCCATGCATTATTAGCATGTGGGGACAAACACTTTTCAGACTTGCATACAATGAGAGCCCATGATGCAGGCCAAGAAAGTATTCACCAGACTCCTACTATATTCCTGCCCTGCCATGTACAGCGTTGGGCAAGTATTCAGTTTCTTGTGCCTGTTTCACAGTGGCTAACGGGAGGACGAAGTTACTTTCTTGTTTCAGAAAAACAGAAGCTGTGCTAGGACACCGTGGTGCTGGGGTCAACTGAACCTGTGTATTCAGGACAAGAAGGGTGGCGGTCGGGCCTGTCACCCTGCTGAAAGCGGCACCCCGTGCGCTGCAGAGCCCTGGGGAGGGAGGCCCAGGCGCAAGAGGCACCGCAAGCCCCCGCCCGAGGGAAGGTGAGGGA
>NW_009915980.1:0-236 GCF_000696875.1 Nestor notabilis
AAATGGACCTTGCCAGAGTGTCTGGAAAATAGTGACCTTTGTAAATGCAGATGCAAAGAAAGGTGACAAAAACGGGTTTAGTTTTGCACCAACACCAAAATTTGTTCAAGCAGGAGCTAGCAATCAGCATAGATGACTGCAGCTGTGCATGACCTCTTCTTTCTAAGGCCAGGAACAGAAAGATATATCCTAGGGCATCTGAGCTTGATAAACCATTTACCAGCGCTCTTCAGAAT
>NW_009915980.1:267-21717 GCF_000696875.1 Nestor notabilis
GTGAAACAGACTGGCTTTCTAGAGAAACTGAGCATGTAGATTGAGTACCAGCCAATACTATGTTTATAAGCAACAGCCTGACTCAGCCAAGTAATTCTTTTTAGATATTTTTGTTGTTTAAATGAGGAAGAGAGAAACTACTGGCAGCCTGCCATTGTAATGTGATATCTTGGCAGGAAAACACTTCGTTATATCACAACCATATGGTGGTGGGAAAGATTTTTTTTCTATAAAGTTCCTGTAATAGTCCATTCCCATTTTTAATGCAGACTTTCTGCATTAGAAGAATATGTTTGCTTCTCAGTTCTATCACAAGAATTGTTAGTACGTGATTAAATTTTTATACCTAATAATAGCAAACATTAAAAACATTGCAGTTTCAGAGGTACGATTACCTCTTCTATTGTGAAAAGGTAAATGAGTGCACTGACGGAATATAGCTTCTTTGCAGAATTAATCCTGGTTACCCAGAGCAAGGCATTCCTTCCCTCTCTCCCCCCTGCCCTGTTCCAATGGGTGAGAATACTGTCCAAATCAGTTATGATCAAATGAGGTCTGGCATTCTTTGGGAACAGTGAGAACAGGAATATATGTGGGAAGTTGTTGCTTTAATTTCTCTCTTCACCAACTCATCTCAGATCTAGGAATGACAATAACAAATAGATTCCCACAGTATCTTCCTACTGCTAGTAGAATTTCAAAGCAAGTCAATGCTATAAGAAACTGAGTTTTTCACACATTCTTAGGACAGTCTCCTACTCTAGTCCAGCCAACTTTCACTCTCTACATGTCTAGGAGTCAGCAGAGACCAACATCAGTGAATTCAAATATTTTAGATACAGAGGTCTGCAGGCTTTGACTTTCCTGTTGGGATAAGTCTGTTATCAGTATGAGGCTAGAAATGAGACTTTGGCACATGCATACTCATCAGAAGCCAGTACCAAGCATGTGTTACTATACTGCTCATGTTTCTAACTTTTGCAGTCTTCTATCTTTGCAACACAAAAATGAATAAAAGCACACAGAATTTCTTTTCCATTAACAGCAATCCAAACACCACCACAATCATCTCTTCACTCACCTTTTTTTTGCCAAAGAAACTGAAATGCAAGATAATTCACAGACGCACTTATCTAACAAAGTTTTCTCCAGCACAGCGAATAAATTTCCAGTAAGGGTTCCTGAGGCTGATCTGTGCAGGACCCTAGTTCAGAACACATGATACTCCTACAGCTTACTCTTGCCCGGACAACTCTGTTTCTACTTTCAGGAATGCATAATGCAGTGGATGGGTAGCTGGATTCTACTTCATCAGTGAAGTTCTTTGGCCTGCTGTGGCTACACTGAAGTGCAATTATAGATTAAATAATGCCCCTGCATACTTCCAGACACTTAAATGTCAACATCTATGCAGTCAGGCAGATGGGATAGCTCTTGGCATGTTTCTGACCCATGCAAAACTGTATTCACCCCTAGAATTCCAAGGTGTGTGTTAGAGTCATGATGTTCTAGGAGCTGTCCCCAACCAGCAGTACTTACACATGTGGAGTCCTGGATAGTTTCTAAGCATAATCACATGCTGTTCTGTGTCAGACAACCTTAAGGCCTTGATATTTCTGTAATTTCCAACAGGTTTAATTTAGTAGGAAATATATAAGCTAAGCAATTCCCATTGATTTCAACAATGGACTGATGTCAAGAACTAGTTGCACTCCGTGAGTGAAAGTAACATTCTGGCCTTCATTTGAATTTGCCCCATGTCCTTCATGATATTGTTATTTTCTGTATCATATATGTATGCCTACAGAAACCAGACAACAAAAGGAATACTGAACTCTGGAATGAAAACCCATAGGGAGGAGTTTGTGAAAAGATGCTAGAAAATTCAACTGCTGTGACTTGTGTGGTGGCAGCACTCAAGTTTCTGCACTCACTTACTGAGCAGGAACATTATCAGAATGGGTACAAATACGAGACTATTTCAACAAATGGTCCACAACTTGCCTACATGTTAAAATTCAATTTTCTCTACTTTCATATACTTTTATTGCACTTCTTGGAACATAACAACTAAGAGGTTTGTCTTTATGGCATGGAGCATAAGAATGTTATAAAAGAATATTTACAGCAAAATATCCTCAAGAATAATTTACATTACTGTTGGCTCTTTTGAGACACTTAGACTAACCCTGTCTAGGGATTTTCCTTTTTAAAAATGCCCAGGTTCTTTGATAAAGGCCTTCACACTTTAGCCAGAGAAAGCACATCTTGCTCATATGATGTATTTCTGACTGACAGCATAGTTTGCAGCCTTTAAAAATATCCATATGCAGTAGTCAAAACACAGCATATTTGCAGTCCCTTGGAATCTTAATTCCAAGTCTGTCTTACTTCCTGTCAAAACTTACAGAATAAGCAGTAATCAGAAAGATCTACTGTGAGAAAAAGTGAGTTTTGCAGGATACAATGAGACAAAAGAAAATGGTTTTATCGTCTAATTTTCCATAGCAGAATTTTAAAACAAACAATGCAGCCTCAAAGCAACAAATCTGAATTAGTCATGGTATAGCTCAATGGAGAAAAAATACACTCTGAAAAGAAAATGAGAGATGAAAGAAAGACTTGACTGTAATTTCCATTCGTTAATATGGAAATTATGAAAATAAGTAAATGCCTATAAAAAGACATTAATAGAATTCATCCAGATTTACAGTTTGAATTTGATTCTGTCATTCCTTCTTATATATAATCCATCAGAGCTCAAGCTGCCTGAAAAACACCATTATTACAGTAATACAGAAGTCTGCTATGCCTACTCATGAATCTTAACTCTGCCAGTGAATGGTATACCAACAGTAAATTGGCCAAAAACACAGAATTTCTCTACCTTAACTATTAACCATACTCTCAAGCAAGTATCCCTTGAGTAAAGCTTTGTATTCTGCAGGCGTTATTACCATCTCTTTCCAAACCTTTGCTTACAAGTCACCTACAAATAACACCGAGAGTTTGCGACTGTTCCCCTCCAGATCAGTGGTGAAATTTGCTTAAACTTTGCTGCATCTAGGAGTGTAATGGTATGTGGGAACACTCCAAAATGGCTATAATAATATAGCTCATGACTCCTACTGCATACCTCTGGAGAAGCAAACTGAAGTCTCTGGTCAGGTCCCAGACATAAAGTAAAATCCAAACCCACCTCATTACAGAGATCACTGAATCAAGACGTGGACACTTAAAATGTTAATGTGCACACAGGCACAGAGAAGTGAGTAGCCCTGGAGACAGTGAAGTCACAAGTCAGCATACCTGACAGATTTGTTCAAAACCAACTTGCCCTATGCCTAAGAGCAACTAATTCTCTCCTTGTGTTCATTACATTCTCTTTCCTCGTTATGGGAAAATATTCACTCTGACCTGCATAAAAATGTTTCATTATTACTCAGTTTCATGGTCACAGCATCAAGTTTTTTTTCAAAGATGCCTTACAAACTGAGAACAAAAAAAATAAAAATAAAAATAAAAAAAATAAAGTAAAAAGCCTATTGCCCTGTTACCTAACAGCCTATTGAAATTCTTTGAGTCTCTGGGCATGCATTATGTATTCACCAAGTTTGCTGCTAGTGATGTAAGTTAGAAATTCTCCTGCTGGTTTTGATTACAGCTGCAAGAGTCACAGATTTGAACACCAGCAGACAATCATTCTTGTGAGCCTGCACATAAATATAAAACATTTCCTTTTTCCTTATCACATAAACCTTCCACTATGATTACTTCAAAATGAATTCCTGTTTTCTTCAGATTTTCTTCACTTACCATTTTACAATTAACAGAATGTATTCCATCCAACAAAGCTCTGTTATTTGCATATTCAAAGGTCACCATACAGGTTAAAGTTATTTAACTATGAAAGAGATGATAATTTCACAATCTTTTTACATGCAGATAAAACACAAAATTACCTCTGGGTTTTTAATTTGCACATTTACAGACACATGATAAAGAGTTTTACGATAATGGTATAAGCAGCATAACGAACTTTCAATTAGGCCGTGACAGCTTTTCCCTCTAGTCTTTGCATTGTCATTTTATTATTTAAAACACTGTCATATCTTTAAGGGAGCAACAAAGAATTTTACTTACTACACACATACTTGGAATCAAAATGGCAGCTTCTCCCAAGAGCACTGCTGCAGTGTGTCAGCTTGCACATGTGCACCGCTTGGCATGCAAGTGCTCCTTGCCAAGCAGCATGGGAAAGAGATGGAATCAGATACAATTAGATCAACAGACCATCAGGTTTTATGGTCCCGATCACTGAACAGTCCAGATATTCAGATTAAGGCAGTGATGAACGGCAACGAAAAGTTCTGTGCATTGCTATAGCACTCTTGTGCTTTCACTTTTTTTCATATTGCTGTTGTACAAACACAGTAGAAATCCTGATGGATGTGAAACCTAAACTACTACTGGGAAAAAGCAATGCCCACTGAATTTCCTATGAAACTCTAACAAAGTGAAAATCTGCCCCCATCTAAGTAGTTCTTGGCATACCATACAGATCAGATTCCTTGGCATGACACTTCACCCACTTCAAGTAAACCAGTGCAGCTGAGCTAATTTTGAGTCTAATCCATTCCAAAGTTACCCTTTTCCCAGTTAAAGCCGTGGCCACCAACCCAACCTCTTAGAATAAACAAGTAGAAGACAAACCTTTCTTAATATTATGAACTACTCCCATGTCAGTTGCTGTGACTACTTTTTATCTGTATTGAAAGCCAACCATGTCAAAGTCATATTTTATTTTTTTTGTATGCAACTGTCTGCACTTTTAAGCCAGTGAGTAATTGATTGCAACAAAGCAATTTTTGTATTTTTAGGTGTCTAATCAAGACCTGCTACTGCATTTTGAAAAGTCCTAGACATACAAAGACTAAAAAATGTAAAAATCATGTGAATTTAATGAACAATAAGATCCTACAAACCCTCCAGAAATTTACATTACTTATGAAAATCACAGGTAATTTTACATCTCAGCTGACTGCAATAGAATACAGCTATTTCTGGTCATATCTGATGTAACAATATTGCATAATAATGGTAAATCTTTTACAAACGGAACAATTTTGAAGGGCGTAATCAGTAGGTTGCACAAAACAACAGCCAATTTACTTCTCTCTCAAGCACTCTGAACAGAAAAGAAAGGTCAGAGACACATGCAAGCAAAGGAACCCTTCTACGAAAATCGTAATAACATATGACTACAATAGGTGTATAATAGCTGTTGAGCTCTTCTAGTGCCACAGGTTTGACCTCCCTTGACATGTGTCTTCCCACATTTGCCATGAACCCCGTCTATGCCTGGAACTTGGACAGTTCAACAGGTTATGCAGTGAAAGCAACCTTCCTTTACCGAATCCTCAGACACTTTAAAAGATCTCTGCATCTTCTCAGATTAATCTCGTTTCATTTTTGTCTCAGCTGTAGGTTGGTTTGTAGGGGTAGGAGAGGAGGAGGCAAATGCAAGTCACAATGAACAGCATTCTAACTGTACAGAGTACAGTTACCCCCCCAGTAACTGTGTCCTCCAAAAAAGAAGATTCAAAATAATAATACAAAATTCACAATCTTAGAGTTAGGATGCAATTTTTCAAGACTTCTAGTACAGGAAATACAACCACATTCCTTCATGGCTGGACATGAGAACCCCAATTACAATATTACAAGAGCAAACCAAATGCCATGCATTTAAAAGACTATCTAGAAACACATGAAGAATTTAGAAGTCTGGCACACCTAAGACTGGATAAGAAGAAGTGACTGAAGGCTGACTGAAGTGAAAGTCTTCAGATGAACTGAAAGTTTTTAGAAGTTAATAAAAATGAGAAATCTGGTAATGAGTGTTTCTCTTCCTGATTTCATCCAAAAGTGGTTGTGTGAGAAGCACTACAAAAGACTTCCTTTTTTATTTCATGTCATGTTTTTGAGAACTGGAAGTCTTAGGGCAGGGTAAAATTGCCATTGTAGTCCAAAAGAGAGCTGTATATGTTTTACAGGTAAGAAGATTACTTGGACTGACCCTTTACAGAGCCTGACACAACACTGAAGCTGAAAATAACAATGTTACAATGTCTGAATTAAAAAAAAACAAAAAAATAAAAAAAAAACCAACAAAAACCCAACAAACAACACAAAAACCCAGCATGTAGGACAGAATTCACAGTCTAACTAAATTCTTGTGCACACAATATACAGAAACCATGCAACTATGAAGTTGCTTTCAGGAATTCATCCTGAAATCCTGTCTTTAGTGTTTTACTGCAGAAAGGTCCTTGCAGCCAAACTCTTGCCAGTGATGTAGTAGAAGAACAGAGTAATGAGGTTTGCTATCAATGTATGTTTTGAAGCATGACATTTCACCTAGTGTAAGGAGTTAGAAGTATTATTGGTCATAAAATTACTCAGCCCTTCTAAACTATGCAGCTACAGTATTAATCTTGGTAACCTTCCTTGACAAGGAATCTTGACAGTATCTTACAAGACACTGAATAAAAGTAACATTTCCTTTTATTGGATCCACATTTATTCTATTTAATATCTTTAATTCCACATATTACAAGAAAGAACAAAGGAGGATCTTGTTTGCATTATACGTTTATGAACTTGATGTAGATCTGTTTTTTAATCCAACAAACCTGTCGTCCTATTTCTTTGTCATCCTGTCCAACTGTATGGCTTTTCAGATTAAATAAAATAATAATAATAATATTAAAAAATAAAATTGCAGGGGGCAGAGATGTTGACACTTAATCTTCTCCTAGAATACCTACTGTCTTGAATACTGTCTAGAATACCTATTCCCTCCATTCTGAGATCTGAAAGGCTCTTTGAATTGCACTATAACATGAGCTGTATGCCTGAGTGGTGGAATAAAAAAGACCCACTCTTCACCAAACTGTTTACCATCCTACGCTGAGGAGTAACCAAGGCTACTGGATAGAACTAGAGGAAAATATTTTAATAGTTGATTTGACAAAGAAATTGATGTTTCAGGCCAGCTTTTCAGAAATTCATGCCAAGTTCAGAAATATTTTGGCTTTAGAAAAAGGAAAAAGAATACACATGAAAACAAGACTTGCGTGATCATACTATGCAAATGTTTGTGTGCCTGTCCATCGTTGCCACCAATTTCTCCCCCTAATAACTTGGGCACCCGATAGACAATGTTAATTAAACCTGGCACAGCAACAGCAGTTGGACAGAAAAATTACTATGTTCTTCAAGAAAACAAACAGCAAGCTAAAGAAGGGAGATTCTATTAGTGCACACACTGAAGAGAAACCTCTGACATGAGCTCCTCTAGTAAGTACCACATTAGCAAGAGTAGTCACATCTGCTGCTATTACAACTCACAGCATGTTCGACACCCAAGCACCAAAACCCAGAGCAGTGAGTCCTGTGAATTCTGCCACTTTAAGGATGGAAATCAACACGCAGAAAAAAGCCAGTTCTTCCAACAGTTCTGCCATCCCATGGCTAAGTTCCTTGTGGAGGAGGATGAAGAGAGTCTCAGCTCTGCACTATCTGAAGTAGCTAGGTAGCCTGCACATCTTAGTGGATGATGAAGTAAAGGCATTTTAGTCATTGCTCTAAATTAAGTCAGAAGGAAAATTCTTACCCACCCTGATTTGGGATCAGCCAAAGAGAAATGACTCAGAGGTGTCTTGCACAGAATCTCCACGGAGCTCCATCTCATGTGTTACACTTTGCTCAGGTCTCTGCTTCAAGCCACTGCATAGCCCAACAGCTGGTCCATATCAGGTACTATCTCAACACAAACCACAGCACACCTTCCAGCAAAGAAAATGGATATTTTATTCTTTTAATGTATAAAAGTACTTTTCTCTCTGTATCTTATAAACAGCTCTGAATTTCAGTTATTTTCCCATTTATTTTAATATTCTGCCTTCAGATCATTTGATGAGTCTTACGGAGATTTTAGAACAACTTTACAAACTTATTTTTTCTCTTTTAATAAAGCCACTCTTCTTTTTTTATTGTACGTTCACTCAAACATTTTTATGAACACAAAAAAGACAAAACCAATTTAAATGCTCTGCTTGTGTCACAGAACTATACTCTCACCTTTCTTAACCTGACTGCCACAGAACTGGATGCAGGAGAGCACAAGACGTTAGCCTAGCACAGACTCAGTTAGACCCTGAGGTCTAAGGGCCTGGCTGTACAGAGACTCACTTCTTGGAAAGGAACCTGAAAGCAAAAAATGTTGCCAGTTGCACTCAAAGGCAAGTTTTCCAGGGGAAAAAAAGAAAAAAAAATCCAGAAAAAAAATACCCAGAATTGGAAAGAAAATAAAAATATCCTGGCCAGAGGTAGAGTTCCTTCATTCTAACACGGATATTGTGGTTGCAATCCTCCCATCTCTCCTCCCTTAGAAAAGTGAAAGGTTTTCCAGGGGAAAGGACTGAAGTGATGGGAATATGGAGCCACTAAAGTCTCCAGAGATTAGCTACGGAAGAAGAAGGAAAAGAGCATTTTGTTTACAACCTTTAGCACCATTATACCAGCATTATTCCCTAGAAAGAGGGAAAAGTCTTTCTTTTTTGGAGTGTGTGTGTAAGAGTAAGTAGAAGGCATTTTGAGTCAGATCAGAACAAGATACTGCCAAGCTTTCCAGTAAGCTTTCTGAAGCCATGACATTGCAAATGACGTTCCTTTTGGACCTCAGTTTCCTAGCTGTAATAAGACAACTTGTTTCAGCTTAAGAATGGGTGTCAATAGGATGGGGCCAGACTCTTTTCAGTGCTGGCCAGACACAAGATAAGGGTCAATGGGCACAAACTGAAACATGAGAAATTCCATCCTAATATGAGGAAGAACTTCTTTACTTTGAGGGTGGCAGAGCATTGGAACAGGCTACCCAGAGAGGTTGTGGCATCTCTTTCTCTGGAGATATTCAAAACTCATCTGGATGTGATCCTGGATGTTATGGAACTTCTGTGGATGTGATCTGGACGTGATCACCTACCTGCTGTAGGTGAACCTGCTTTGGAGGGGGGACTGGACTAGATGATCTCCAAAGGTCTCTTCTAACCCTGACCGTTCTGTGATTCTGAGATTCATGGAAGCTGAAAGATGGCTGTTATTTAGTGTGGGCCCCTGGAATAGCATCAAGGAGTGGGAGGTTCCAGACAAGACAACAGTCTGTGAAAAGCAAAGATTATTTCTCAGTGCTGAGAATGTGTTATTTCTCAAGAACCATACCCTCTAGAGCTTAAAACTCTCCCAAGTCTTAATTCCAGCTGAGTATGAAAGTTTGACATTTCAAAGATTACTGTGGACACAAAACATTCTAACAACTAACTTTTTAATGTGGAAAAACATTCGTTCTGAATTTATTTTTTTGAATGTGGGGGAAAAGAGGGTGTGTTTGTCCATCTTCAAGGGTTTCCTATGCTACACTATACCAGAATCAACTCAGGGTATTTGGACATAAAGAATTTTTTAGCTCATTTCCCATGCTGTGGTAAGAATAGCCTAGAAGTACTTGGAGTCATCACTGAGCTGAGGTTTTCAGAGTATTCAGTACAAAGATAAGAAGATCATGATCCTAGTTGTGAGGTCCTTGGAGCAAGGATATCAGATCACCAGAAAGTTTCCAATAGTACAAGCAAGCCAGCTGGTAAACAGCATTTTGTTCAGAAAGCTGGCATTTTGGTCCAAATTTCCTGAAGCCCAAATATTTTCCATGAAACATTCATCTGTGAGTAAATTTATACTGGCTGATGAAATCCATTTTACTGAGAAAGGGCTTGCTATTGATTCCCATTCATCCCTCTGGGGCACAGGGAATGAACCATAAATATGTGTGTGATAACATCACAGCAGGAGGCTCAGGTGAAAAGACTAGGGATGCAGGGAGGTACTGGAATAACAGTCTTTATCTGGGGAGGTTAGAAGAAGCCCCATGCTCTCCAAGCAGAAATATTTCTAGGTGCACTTTACATAAATCCATCTGATTTGTCTCTCCTGCATCTCCTGTTTTATCTGCAAAAGAAGACACCCTGGCCAAAGGAGCCAAATGCCATTTCAGACAATCAACAGTGTTACCACAGGCTTTGAAGGGAAATTGTTTCATGAAAGTTGCCATAAACTTAACTCCCTACCCAGCTCAAATAGCTACTAAAATGCTGCTCTCAATCAAAAAACCTAAAGAGAATGAAACAAATAAGCAGAATGTATAATTGAAAGGAGTTAGTGTACTAATGATGCACAAAACACTGACATTCCAAAAACCAAACACAAAATTAAGTACCAGACCTCCTGAATAATGCTGATGGTTTCATTGCCTAAACACAGTTATAGGATCTAAGATGTGTATTGAGTTTCAGACTCTGGCAGTATTTTCCAAGGCTCTTGGGAAATACACTTACCATGTTCTAATCCACACCCTGTTGATAGTTACTGCTGGTTTATATGGTTTAGATTAAACAAACTGACAGTAGATTGACCTTAACAGGAAAGGCTGATTTTGAAACTGCAGCAAGTCATCTTCTAAATGTAAAATCGTTATGTCTAACTTTAACCCATTAGTATTGTTAGCACATTAAACAAGAACTGTAGAAACTATTCTAATTTTTATTACCTTCTTTTTTTCAAATTAACAGCACAAATTTCAGAAGATATGAACACTTAGAAAGTGTAAATCAACAGTAATTTAAACAAAAATTTCACAGTATTACGTCGCTTGTCATTTGCATTGACATTACCAGTTGACAGAATCTTCCTCTCAACTTCTAGATAATCTATTGTTATGAAAATATTTGTAATTTTTATTGTATATAAACCAACGTTCACATATAATCCCTGAAAAAGCCTTAGTTATCCATACAGTTTTCAGACATAACATAGATCAGAAAGTCCTACCTCTTTTTTGAATTCTTGTTTATTTTCCACCATGCCATAGGTCACACTTGCATATAGATACTTGAATTCTCCTTTAAGCAAAGGCATCTCTTTAAGGTGTGCTGCATGATCAAGCTGTCAGACAAGCATATTGATGACTAGCAATCATTGTGTGCTATCATTTTTCCCACAAGAATAAGGAGCAAAGGTTGTTTCTTGTATTTGAAGCTGATAATATCTAATGAGCATCCTCAGCAACAGGCACTGGTAACCACAATCTTTGTTGCTACAGAATAAAATTCTGCATCAAGAGAGCCCAGGGAAAGCACATAATTTCTTTCTTCATGAACCAGTATGTGCTAGATAAAAATAATTATAAAAGGCATTTTAAAACCTTGCTTCAGATGCTGCATTTTGCCTTGATGTTTATGCCTTCTGAAGGGAATTTTCTGGAAGGAATATGGCTTAAATTAGCCCACTGAAATGATTACTTGAAATCTACTTGTCACTTAGGGGTTCAGATCCCATCAGTACCTGCTGTAGTCACTCTGGAATGACCTTATCATTAAAGACTACACTCACTATGACAGCAGATCATTCCCTAGATTTAGTTTGATTATTCCTTTGCAGCTGATATGCCTTTTTTTTAGGCTGTATTAATTCTTCTATGTGGAGCAATGTTGCTTGGTAATGGTATTCAAGAATGATCCTTATGTACTGGGTTTTAGTCCCAGGCTAACTATTCCAGCTGGAGATTTGGGGTGCAGCAGGACTGCAGCAGCAATCCTTCCGGAAACTGCCTCTATGGTTCCCCTGGATGACCCTTTAGTTTTCAGACCTACTTCATCTTTTGTCATTCATTATGTCATCTAAATTGATTTTCTTATGGGCGATACATAGCATTCATGGATATCCATTCCTTCAGTTCTCTCAATGGCAATCGCTGTTTGGTAACATTATACTGGTTTTAGCTGGAATAGCATTAATTTACTTCATAGAAGCCTATATGGTGCTATGTTTTGAATCTATGACCAAAACAGTGGTGATAATATACTGAAGTTGCCCCATATGACCAAAGGGGTATATGATGTTGTGTTCAGCAAGAAAAGTTGGGAAAAGAAGCGAAGCCATTCGTCTTTCCAAGTAACCATTTCATGTGATGATGCCCTGCTTTCCTGGAAATGGCTAAATATCTGCCTGTAGGTAGGGAATTGTGAATGAATTCCTTATTTTGCTTTGCTTGCACAAGTAGCATTTACTTATTAAATTGCCTTTATCTCAACCCACAAGTTTTACTACTTTTAGCCTTCTGATTCCCTCCATTCCTCTGGGGGAGAGTGAGCATTTTGCCTTCAATTCAGCATGTCAGAAATGAACCTTGTTTGGTGATTTTTGTTAGTTTTGTTTGTGGTTTTGGTTAGGTCTTTTGGATTTTGTTGGTTTGGTGGTTTGTATTTTTTTAAAAATCATTGGTACAAGGGCCATAAATAAAGGCTTCCTTGGTGAAGAAAGCATTTTCCGTAAGTACTAGCTGTACTTTCTCACCACCTAAATAGTGAGTAAATAGGGGAAGCGATTTCTTGAACTTTTATTCTACCACACCAGTTGCCTGAGCTTGGCATTGCTGCACATTCTGCACTCAATACTTTATTATGGAAGAACAAGGTCAAAGGAAAGAGGAAGGAGTGGGGGTTTTCTCCTACTAAAACAGATCTTTTTAAAAGAGATATAAATATCCGTACCTGGTTCATTTTGCAGAATAAAGATGAGACTCATCTGTCTAGTACTATTAAATCAGCAACAGGTTTAGATGTATTCTATACTGAAAGAAAATAGAAATGTATCCAAAGTCAGGACTGAGTGCACTTCCACCAAAAAAGGCAATATATTTCTCCTCAGGAAAGATTGCAGTTCACAGACTAAGTCTAGGAACGCCCCATTCTAAGTTAAATGGCTTTTTGAGCGACCAAGAAACTGTTCCTCTTCCCTTTGTGTAAATGAAAGCTTCAAAGAAAACCCTAAAAATGAAAATCTAGACTAAACTCTATTGGTTCTATGTTATGAACAGTGGCAATATCATTATAAAAAGAACTGGCTCTAGTAGTACAAAATACAAAGAAACTTCAATCCAGTAGAAACTAAGGTAATAAGAATTTGTCTTAAAATATCAGGGATGTTTCAAAAGGCTACTACAACGATCACCTCCCACAGCTTAACAAAGCTTTAGAACAGCCAAAAGGGGGAAAAAATAAAAAATCTCTTCAAATAAAATATTGAAAAAGAGAAACAGAAACAAAGTAAATATTAATCCTGATTAGAACAGACGGTTACGTGTTCAGTTAGACACAGATAGTAAACAACCATTGAGTAAAGTTACACAGCCTGTATAGAACCATGCTGGCTCTTCCTCTTGAAAGTAGGATGATGTGTACCATAGCTTACTTAGTGTACAAATCATCATCAAATAAAAGAACATGACAACTCCACTCTGCAAAAAATCAGGATAGCAATAATCCACAATGCCTCTTTGATACCCAGCAGAAGTGTCATCCAGTTCGTCTTGGGAGAGCAGATTCCTTCATCTAAACAATGCTATGTTTGATCTCTCTTTTCTTTCTCCTGGACCTTTTTGATTTGCCTCATCTGTGAATCAGGCTCCAAGCTTTCAGAGTAAGGAGTGTCTTTATTACCAAAAAAGCTGGTTGCTCTTCTGGATTCCCAAATGGCTCATATATCTTTTTACATACCTTACTCTGTTCTAGAAGAATGTTTTAATATATACTCATTGGTGGAAAATCACGTGTGACACATTTGTAAGCACCAATGCACCAACCACTTGGCTCCTGCCTTTCAGCATTGTCAGGGATAAGTGCCATAGAGTTTCCTGTACAGCTTCTCATGAGAACAATCTGGTCAGCTAGGAAGAAAGTAACCAAAATAGGGGCATGGACTAAGGATGTTTTCCTGAACAGTGAGGGAATTCATAATCCAGCAGAAGTCAAGTGTTTCTGGAGAAAATTAATTCCTTTATTCTTATTACACCTGCAGGAATTTATTGCTGAATATTTTTTCCTACTGAAGAAGTAGTTTTGTGCTATCTTAGCCATGAAACAGTGAGGGGACACTTAGAAGAGGCTGAAATCTCATTGTCAGTAAGATCTGTAAGTTACTGTATTACAACAGGAAGATTTTATGTAGGCAAAATTATAAACTTTACTGTAGGATAGGACTTCTAACCTGGTCATATGAGACTGGATGATTCCAGCATCATCTGGAGACAGGTTTCATGGTGTTCTATGGCTGGGAAAAGTATAGCAGTCTTCAGCAGAGGAATATACTCCCGTTTTGCTTATAGCAAACGTGGCTATGTTGACACACAGTTTTAGTGTTTGTTTTCTTAATGTTTTGGTTATATTTTGCCAATATTTTAATTTGAAAGTAAAAATATTACTTTTATGGATCCCACAGTTTTCATTGCTTGTTGCTCTAAAAAGAGACTCATCAGATGGTTTGTGTTAAAGGATTTTCATAGCCCATTCTTGGCCTAAAATGAAAATTCACACCAGGAAATCAGAGTAGGGAGATATTCCTGCCAGAGCAAGAACTGATGAGGTTTCTAGCTCTAACAGATTTGAGAAAAGCCCAGGTGCAATGAACAGCACAGTGTGATTAAGACTGGACAGGTGTTACCACAAGAATAAAGGCTACAGCACATCCAGCAATGATTGAGAGCAGTTTATGTTTTGATTCAATAAGTTAATAATATGACTCATCCGTATGTTACCAAATATCACACCCAGCAAGTGAAAATTGAAACATATGCCTGTGGGATATAAAAGGGAGTTTTTAAGAGAGGCCTTGGCAGAATGGGTGGAAGAGAGAAATAAGAGCAGGAGTAAAACAATAGGGCTTTTCTTGCTTTTGGCTTCATCAGGTAAAATGAATGCAATAAAAATTTCCTGGTAAAGGAAAATGGCAAAATGGCAACCCCCAGCTTTTTTCTTTTTTTTTTTTTCCTTTTATTTATTTTTTTCCCCCAGCTAGCCTTGAAGCCCCTAACAAAGAACAAGAAGAAGATGGAAAGAAAGTGTATGGTGATACTATAGCGCTGTGCAGAAAATAAGCATCTGAGGCACTCTGAGATGTTTCTGATCCCTCTAATTTCGCATTCCTTCAGCCTTTCCCAAATCCCAGTGCTATCTCAGGACCCACGCAAAGGCAGAGGAGTGTGCATGGGTATAAAAAGGGAAGCTTTCTGAATCTGCCCCTGAGCTTAGTCCAATACTTATTACAGTTTCTTAACCATTTCACATAGGAAGAATTCACCGAGCTACAGAGAAATTATATAAAGAAATTAAATTGTGTGTCTTTCTCTAGTTATTTTCAGGAAGATCACCACTAGATGGCACTGGGAACTGTAACCACGCTGTATGTAGCCATTTCTCTGTAGCCACTTCCCTGCAAGGGCAAGGCAGCGGCTGTGCCGCAAGGGCTGTTGATTCACTTGCTACCCTGGTTTGATCACAGCAGCAGAGAAGGCAGCGCAGGGTAAAGAGCACAGCATGTTAGGCCTACCAACATGATAGTACTAGTTCTTTATATCGTACTAAAAGTGAACGATCAGTGTTCTACTGCTCTTGAAACCACACTCAAAATTGTATCATTCGTCTAGCATAATGGCTCCACACACTGTTAAAACTAATGATAAAATAATGAGGGATTAATGTTTTCAATTCTTTCAGATTCTGGGAGTGGGGAAGAACACTAAGTAGTGTATTCTTTATCTTAGCCTCACTAACAGTGCTGTCAAAAAACACAGAGCGACCACTTTTTGCACAAGGTTATAGTTCCTAGAGAACAAAAAAACCTTCTGTGAAATTACATGCAAATACATTTGATAGAGGCACTCCCATGATTATATGTACACTTCATATATATGTAACTAATATAATTGAGAGATCATCAGCATATATGATCCTAATTGTCAGTACAGAGTATTTTTACATCTAATCATGTAATATTTGAGATACCATATACCACATGTCTAAAAATCCTGCCAACACATACTAAAAAATGCATTCATCATCCTAAATCCAACATGAAAAACATATGCTACTTGTAAAGCATTCACATATGTTAAATATCTTCTCCTCCCCTTCTGTCTGCATGAGAAACTGGCCAGTTGCTGTCCCTAAGCAGAAGATCTTCATGTGAACATACAGTCCTGCAGCCAGTTCTACATTGGTGAAGACCCATTGATTTCAGTTGGATTCATTCACCCCCTGAAACAGGGCATTACTCTGGGAGGGTTGCTTTGATGCTGCTCAGTACCTTGAGTTAGTCAGGCTGGGATTCAAAAGGACCTCTCTCAGCCTACTCTTTCAGTGCCTGGAATATACTTGGCACTCTGAGCAGAACCTAGAAGCAAAGAAATCAAGCAGTGGGCTTGTCAGAAATAAGCAGAAACATCCAAGCTCAATGAGAGAATAAATATTTGGCTGTTATGGCTCTACTTCCCCATGAAAGAGCCAGTCTCTGTGTGAAAGGAATATTTATTTACATCTTAAAATGAGATTAGATAGTTCTGCCTGTTCAACGTTCAGATGACTTCCTAGATGTCATGGGCCAATGACCTCCAGCACTTATGTTTCTATTTCTTATTCTCATATGAGCCTTCTAGAGATATATTTTTACTAAGAATATATATGATATATTGGTCATTTTCTTTTACTGGTTCAGAGCCAAAAGGACAATTGCTCCTCTCTGTAATCATGAAGATTACTTTAACGAAAACTGGGAGTCATGAACAAAAGATGCTCGGAGGCTCCCCCAGCCCAGTTTCAATTCCATTAATACAAACTGCACGCAATTTCCTTCCTCCAGCTGTTTCCTGATAAAAGATGAAGGACTGGCAACACATACGTTGTCACCTCCCTATGTCAAATCAGCTCAGCAGGATGGTCACTGACAAACTTAACACGTAGGTCACAGCAAAGGAGAATGCAGGTTTCTGGGGGTTAGAGGAAATCTGATGAGGAAGCTGTGTCCTCTATAAAGACAATTCTCTAAGCAGAAATATTTCTTGGGTGTGAGGCCCAATTATTGAGTTCAGTCTCATCACACACACTGGCAATCCCAGGAGGTAATTTTTTAATCATTCTGTGACATTCAGAAGCAAAATCAGACACCAAAAAGTTAAGCAGCCAGATGTATTTTAAGAGACTGTGAAATGTTCCTTTGGAATTTAATCACAGACTCAGGGTAATGAAAAGAAGGTATTTCCCATATGCTGCCATTCAGCGAAGATGTTACACCTGTGTTGCAGGTCTAATCATTTGCAACAGCAAGCACTTCCTGAACTAGCAATAATGTAGTTGGGAAATGCAGACAATGTCTCTGAAAAGAGACTGATGCAAGCCTAGGTTCATGGTTCTAAAGATTACCAGACATCTACAAAGCAATACATGAGAAGCTGTTCCACAGAGACATTAAGTTAAGGTCCAGTCTGGTAGGCTGGCAGACACAGATCCTTGACAAGACACACAGAGAAATGAAGAACTTTTGGAAACAAAATTTATTTCTCCTGACTGCTAAAATATTTTGTTTAAACACCTGACATTTCCCTCCTGCTTTGAGAGGCAAAGTCAGAACCATTCCCTGAGCATTATCAGTATTCCTAGGATTTAATGATCCCAAAATTGAACTTTTGGGCAAGTTAACTTTTCTACAGAGGAGGCAAAGAATAATCCAACTCCACATCTCCACTGCAGCAACCTAAGAGCAGTACTCAGAATAACCGACCAACTCTGATCAGAGTAAAATTTCTGTTGCACCCTTGAAACATAACTCCCTCTGCTGACTTGAATCAATTTTTGTTCATCTTCTATTTTTAATTATTAAGAATAATAATGTTAAAATATGCGTTAGCACCTTTCTGAAAGCAACCAGTACAGACATAAATCTACTACTGGTATGCAATGAACTAGTTCTTTGCTACTCCAGAGATCCATCATAAACCAAAACAAAATCAACAATACACTACAGCTGGTGTCTGTAAATCTGTAGAACTATTGGACAGCTCTTCCATAGGTCCTGGCTGACTTCCTGCAAATGTCCCAATTAAGCCAGTCCTCATTCAGAATTCCTGAAACCCAGGAAGCAGGAAACCAGAAACCAGATAATGTCTACCCCTGAAGGTGTTTGGCTAGCTTTCTAGATGCTCGGTAGGCAATAAGATGTAAGTCCTCCAACTGTGGATTGCAGCAAAGACAAAGCTAGCTTAACAGAATGGCTGAATTCACAGTCTGTGCTTTGCAGGACTGTATAAATTAAGAACATATTCAGTCTGATTGACAGTTCCTTCAGATTATGAATGTTTTTATACAGGCCCCTTTTAAAAAAGTAGACTTTCCTCTGTGTTGTTATTAGCTTCAATCTCATGCATATTTGTAGCATTTTGGTGGAAAGGTGTACACAACCTTTTATCTACTTATTTATTTATTTGTTTGTTTGTTTGTTTGATGCAGACAGCTGATGCACAAGGAATAGCAGATAAATGACTGTCTCCTTTCTCAGTTGTTCTGAGGTTGATGCTCATCATTTACAAGGATTACAACCTGAAAATATAACTTTCTTTTATCTTTAGATTGTTCCTAGCCCAAAGACACACAAAACAATGCTGCAAAGGCAAGAGTTTGTTGACTTTTTGCTTTATGAAATGGTAGCATCTGTTCCCATTCTCATTTACTAGAACGCAGTACATTCACAAAATCTCATTCCAACTTAACTCCAAAGTTCCCCGATACAGAAGGAAACACGAAGTCCATCATATCCAGCTTGCTACACACTGAATTCTTATGAGCAGGAAGGGATAATTCTTGTACAACAGCTACATTATTAGAAGAGTGAGCATATGAAGAAATAAACACCTTGTCTATGCAGACCACTCTCAAGACAGAGTGATAATTACTGAGCTGCTGAAAATAAATACAATTGATTTCAGCCTCAGAGGTTTTCCCTTATGTTACTGGTTTTCTATCCTCTTGCTTCCGTACCTTTAAAAACTGATTTCCCTGAAAGACATGTACATGCTAGAAATGGATTCCTCCCCTTTAATCCTGAAAAACTTGAGAGTTTATAAGGACCAGGAAATTTCATGAGTGAAAGTCTTCCCCTTTTCAGAGAAGGATACTTGACATTTTAAATATGTTTATGTTACAGAAATCAGGCAGCCTCTGGCTTCCTGCTACCAGAAGGAACAGCTAGAATGAAAAACCTATGAGACTGAGAGTTCGGTTTCAGCACCCAGCCAATCCACTTGCTTCAATTAACATTAGTACCATTCATGGATACATAGAAGAGAGCAAAAATTTTATAGCTCTCTTAAGAGGTGGAAAACACTGCACAAATATTGATTTCTCTCTTCCTCCCTATGCCTTAGATCACTAAATATTAACACTGCCAATACATTAATGGTCTACACGTTCACATCAAACACCAACTTAAATAATTAATTTGAGAGAATAGAAGATAACTCTTCAGAAGGGATAGGCAAGAAAGGAGAGGTGGTGGGGTAGTTAGGGAGTATTTGGATTGTCTAGCACTTAATGATGGTGATGTTGTAGTTGTGTGTTTTTGGGTAAGCATCAGGGAGAAGACCAACAGAATCGTAGAATCACAGAATCAGTAGGGTTGGAAGGGACCTCTGGAGATCACCTAGTCCAACTCCCCCTGCCAAGGCAGTGCCACCTAGAGCAGGTTATCATGGTGGGAGTCTCTTATAGACCACCCAACCAGGGTGAAAAGGCAGAAAAAGTATTCTATAAGAAGCTGGGAGAAGTCTCACCATCACTAGTCCTTGTTTTCATAGGGAATTCAACTTACCAGATGTCTGCTGGAAATAAAATACAGAAGACAAGAAACAGTCTAGAAGGTTCCTGAAATGTGTGAAGATAACTTCCTGACACAGCTGGTGAGTGAGCCAACTAGGGAAGGTGCCATGCTGGACCTGTTGTTTGTGAATGGAGAAGGACGTGTGGGTGATGTGATGGTTGGAGTCCATCTTGGGCATATAGATCGCAATAAGTTTTTGATCCTCAGAGAAGAAAGGAGGGGGGTCAGCAGAACTGCTACCTTGGACTTCTGGAGGTCAGACTGGCCTGTTTAGGACACTGGTTGACAGAGTCCCTTGGGAGGCAGTCCTGAAGGGCAAAGACATCCAGTAAGGCTGGACATTCTTCAGGAAGGAAATCTTCAAGGCATGGGAGCAGGCTGTCCCCATGCGAAGAAAGACAAGCTGGTGGGGAAGAAGAGAGAGCTTTGGCTGGAACTCAGGAAAAAAAGAAGCATTTATAGCCTTTGGAAGAAGGAGCAGGCAACTCAGGAGGACTACAGGGATGTTATGAGGTTATGCAGGGAGCAAATTAGAGGGGCCAAGGCCCAACTAGAACTTAATTCGGCTATTACTACAAAAAATAATTAAAAATATTTCATAAGTACATTAGGACCAAAAGGAGGGCTGAAGAGAAATCTCCATCCTTTATTGGATGCAGGGATAAACACAGTGACAAAGAATATGGAAAGGGTTGAGGTACTTAATGCCTTGTTTGCCTCAGTCTCTAATAGTAAAACCAGTTGCTCTCCAGGTACCCAGCCCCCTGAGCTGGAAGAGAGCAATGGGGAACAGAGTGAAGCCCCCACAGTCCAAAGGAAAATGGTCAGCTATACCACCTAAACATACATAAGTCTTTGGGGCCGGATGGGATTCACCCAAGGGGTCTGAGAAGTACTCATCAAGCCACTTTCAATCATTTATCAGCAGCCCTAGATAATGAGGGAGGTGAGCAAATGTGATGGCCATCCACAAGAAGGGCCAGAAGGGAACTACATGTCTTTCAATCTGACTTGGTGACAGGGAAGGTTATGGAGCAGATCATCTTCAGTACCATCACATGGCACATACAGGACAACCAGATGATCAGGCCCATGAAGCATGGGTTTATGAAAGGCAGGTCCTGCTTGACCAGCCTGATCTCCTATATGACAAGATGACCCACTTAGTGGATGAAGGAAAAGCTGTGGATATTGCCTACCTGGACTTTGGTAAAGTCTTTGACATAATTTCTCACAGCTTTCTGCTGGAGAAACTGGCTGCTCATGACTTGGGTGGGTGTACTCATCACTGGGTAAAAAACTGGCTGGATGACCAAGCCAGAGTGATGGTGAATGGAGTTAAATCCAGCTGGTGGCCGATCACAACTGGTGTTCCCCAGGGCTCAGTACTGGGCCATTTCTGTTTAATATCTTTACCAGTGATCTGGACACGGGGATCAAATGCACCCTCAGGAAGTTTGTGGATGACAAGAAGTTTGGTGGGAGTGTTGATTGCTTTAGGGAGGAAGACTCTACAGAGGGATCTGGATGGGCTGGATCGATGGGCCAAGGCCACTTGTGTGAGGTTTGACAAGGCTTAGTGCCAGGTCCTGCACTTGGTCACAAACCCAGTGGAACACTACAGGCTTGGGA
>NW_009915980.1:21775-31747 GCF_000696875.1 Nestor notabilis
AACATGAGCCAGCTTGTGCCCAGGTGGCAACGCTGCCCAATGGCATCCTGGCCTGTATCAGAAATCATGTGACCAGCAGGGCCAGGGAAGTGATTGTCCCGCTGTACTTGGCACTGGTGAGGCTGCATCTGCAATACTATCTTCAGTTTGGGCCCCCTCACTACACTAAAAACATTGAGTTGCTGGAGTGTGTCTGAAGGGCAACAAAGCTGGTAAAGGGTCTAGAGCACAGGTCTTATGAGGAGCAGATGGGAAAACTGGGGTTATTTAGTCTGGAGTAAAGGAGGATGAATAGAGACCTTATTGCTCTGTACTACTACCTGAAAGGAGGTTGTAGTGAGGTGGGTGTTGGTCTCTTTGCTCAAGTAACAAGTGATAAGACAAGAAGAAACAGACGCAGGCTGCACCAGGGGAGGTTTAGATTGGTATTAGGAAAAATTTCTTCACCAAAAGGGTTGTCAAGCATTGGAACAGGCTGCCCAGGGAAGTGGTGGACTCACCATCTTGGGAGGTATTTCAAAGACGTGTAGATGTGGCACTTAGTGACATGTTCAGTGGTACGCTTGCCAGTGCCAGGTTAAGGGTCAGACTCAATGATCTTAGAGGATTTTTTGTCTTTTCCAGACTATATAATTCTATGATTCTATAAACATCTGTGTTAATTGCTTGAATGAGTAGAGCAGATGGTAGGAATCAGCACAATCACATGGAAGCCACGGGGTAGAATTGTTGGATCCAAAATCATCCCCACAGTCAAGAATGAGCTCTGCTTGCTCTTTGCTGCCCTTTCCAGTTGGGTTCCCCAGGCTAGGTTTCTATTCATCGTAAACAGGCAGCAGGGGAAGGGGGATGGGAGAATACGTTTGAGGCCAGAACGACTGCCATCAAAAGGAGGAAAAAAGAAATAGATTCCAAAGAAACCCTCAAGGTCAGGCAACTAAGTATCAGGGAATATAAATACATGAAGAACTTTCAGTAGAGATTTAGAAAAATTACATTGGCTTCTTGTGATGGGTTACAAACTACTGTGAAACCACATCTTGACAAACCTTTGATTGCATAAGCAGGTTTACATTTTTTTATTAGAGAGTGCACGGAACTTTAAACATCTTGGTAGACTGCAGCCAAGATATTACCCTAATGCTATTTTCCCATACTTTAGGTACAGATGTTTTTAATATGTCAGCATTAACACTCTCCCTTTCTAATTATGCAGGCCTAGACTCTTACATCATTTTTAAGAGGTCATAAATTTAATGTAATAAATCTCAGCTAAAACATTTAACGTAAAGTGTGTTCAACACTACTTAGAAATTACTTTTAAATTCCATATTTGCGGAGCTCACACATTTCCACAAGATTTTGAGAACATAAAATTCTTTCTTCTATGAAAAAGCCATGTTACGGGTTTTTCATGCCCAGAGAATACTCACAAGGATGTTTGAACATTCAAGGGTGAATGCTCAAAACAGTTTTGGAAAATGATGTGAGATTAATTAACATCTCTCTTCTGCCATGAAATTAATTCTGCCTGTGTCCAAGCTGTTGGAGAAACCTCAGTTGCAAACTTTGAACTGAACATTACCAGCGATTGCTGCAAGGTAAGGCAGATAAATATTCACATTTTCTTATGCCTTTGGCTTTCTTGGCATGTATGTGCAAGCTGACTAAAACAGAGAAGAGCATCAGCTGCTACAGTGTTTCCAAAAAAGGAGATGAGCTCAGTTTCAGTCCAAAAGATATGCACCTAACTTATGAAGACAAATTATTTAGCAGAAAACTGAAATGGGACATTGGCTTGAAGTGTTCTGGAGAAAGTCTGGAGGGTGAAAAGACTTGTTGATCATATCTCAGCTGCCAGTGCATCTCCAAGCTGATAAAGAGGGAGTGGAAACAACTTTTAGAAGGTGCTTCATTACTATAAATCACCTTTCTTTTATGAGGTTTAAGAGATCCCTGAACAATATTTAAGTCTGTCTGACTCTCCATATCCTTGCTTGGTTTGTTTTGAATGAGCCACAAAATGAATTAGGGTCTTCAAGTGATCAATTACTCAAGTCCATATGATTTATTTTTTTTTGTTACTTCCTCATAACAACACCCCATATTGCATTTGTGCAGACATATCATATCCTTATATTTGAAGTGTGACAGGTATTATTTTCTCATGAAAATAACACCTCAACTATCCCTAAGATACCAGTAGTACATCTTGTGACCCTACAACTAGATTGATGGATGAAAGAATATTATTTAGTGATTCATTCTTCTGCATTTACAGGATAGTTTATAGATGCTTCTACAGCAGTATTGGAAATTTATATTGACACTGACTGAGTAGCAAATACAAAGACATCAAACAAGCCAGTCTCTGCATGAATTAAAACCATGAGCTTGTAGAAACAAGTACAAGTTTTGTAGCATAAGGTGAAATAAAATTGTGGATTGGCTGGTGTGCTGGATATTTACTGTATCTTGTCCATTAGCTGTCTCTATAGTATGTCTGGAACCTTCTCCAGGAAGACCAAGGCTCGATATTCTCTTTCAAGTACTGCAGGAACATTCCTGCATTAGCAAGATATATATCTGAAGGGAATTATTTTCTAAGTCTTTCCTCAATCCTAGTTGATCACACATACATAGAAGAAGCCAAAGGAGACAAGTGAGTCACTAGAGCTTGCAGGATCACTCCAGCTTGGTGTTGAAATGTTCAGCTAAGGAGAACACCTCTCCCAGTCACCTGCCTCTTGGCCATCCAGACAACATTATCTCAAGCCAGAACTGAAGGCAAGAAAAAAACCAGTGCTGAGAACTTGATAACCACATACTATGTGTTATGGCAAAGTTATTTTAGACTAGCTCTAGTCTGATTCTGTGGCATAAGGGCTGCTAGCACTCCCATCAACGTTATCTTATCCCTGATTCCTTTCTGCAGAATGAAGCTTTCAGCTTCCTTCCACACCCTTTATTTTCAGTGTCCTGAGTTTGGCTTCATAACTACTTCATGAGACTGAACTTATTCCATGGCAACATGATACAGTTTTCTGTAGAGTTTCCCAAAGGAAAACTTGAGGGTGTGTTTGCCTAAGGTTATATAAATAGCCTGACCTATTTCAAATACCATTTTTCAGTTCTTCCAGGCATAAGTGCTCACACTTTCACTTGGGGAGTTTCATCACAAGATCCTCCCTGTGCTCTCAGGATTTGTTTTTAAAAGGCCAGCAACAGCTTGCATAATAAGGCCTTTATCTTCCACGCTGGCGATGGCAAAACCCAACAAAATGTCACTGGTTTGGGATACAATAGGGTGTTCTGGTGCAGTTATCCTATCCTTCGTATTCTATCTTCTGAAAAAGACTTATCCATACACAACCTTCTGAAATTAAGTCAAAATGGACTTTGGAAACAATAATTTTTGATGCTGGAGCCTGCTCAGGCACACAGGAACTCAGATATGTAAAGCTTTACACACCTTTCAGCAAAATCAGAGCTGTAAATGTAGATTCTAGAATTTAAGAATATCGCTTGTGTTTGTGGCAATCCTCAAAAGATTTCTGACTCTTAAATCAATTGAAAAGTGAAATAAGAATGCCCTTTCCTGATACACATTTTCCTTGCTGTTAAATAAAGTTACACTTAAGGTCTGCCCAAAGTAATTAATTCTCCTCAAGATTCAATTATAACAGCACTGGCTATAATTCTTTATTATTTTTCCCAGTGCCAGTAACACTCTCCCCTGCACAATAGTAATAAAGAGCTTGGAAAATGAATATTCTTCAAGAGTATTTGAGTGATGGCTGCATCTGTTTCCAAGCACACATGTGAATGGTTTTGAACACTTCAGAAATCTCCTGCCCAATAAAGTTTACTTCAGTAGCATGAACAGTAAAAACCAGAAGGCTTGACTCCAGTTAGATCTCAATCTTGTGTGTTCTTTTAGATGCCTGATCAAAATAATTATTCTAAGGCTCTAAATTATCACATCAGCTTTTCAAGTGTAATAATTTTTTATGTAAGGGAATGTCAACATTATTTAAAGGAAGACATAACCCATAAATGAAGAATGTGCTTTTAAACAAAACTGTTTCCATGAAAAAACTACTCCAAAATAAGCACTGAATACTCTCAAAAGAATAGAAAGAAGCAAGAAAATATTCTAACTTTATGAAGGATGTGGCATCACATTTTGGACTAAATCTTCAAGGGATGTTAAATTGCAAGTCACAGCCACTAAACAAGTTACCACGTGTCAGCAGAACTGCTGTAACTGGCCTGATACATCCCAGTCTGGAACAATTGTCCAGGTAGACACTTAGGTTTAGCCTAAACTGTCCTTAAGGCAGCACAGTGTTCCAAGTAGTCTAATTTACTCTGTAGAGAAGGATGAATAAATCTAAACAGAGTTTTGTGCCATTTTTACTAGATTCTTTCTGACATCTAAATGAGACTGAGAATGCTCTATTTAAGTTGACAATACAGTGAACTGAAATATGACCAGCTCCTAACTGCCCTGATAGATCATCTAGATAGCCGACATGCTTCACATGAGCCAGTGATTTATTCCTGTAAGTAAACAAGTCACATTAAAGCAGGACACTGTAACAATGAGCACCTGAAAAAACAAGACCTTTGGATCTAGCCCAAGGGCCAGGAGTTATTTTCATTTAGCAGCGCTCACACGTAGGAAAGTTAAGAATATACACCTGAATTAACTGCCGAAATCTTGACTACTGGGGGGAAAATCCATTTTTTGGATTAGTATCTCCTTCCATACTTAAGTTTTTCTAAAATTTTGTGAACGAGAGCAAGAGCGCCCTCCAATTGTGAAAAAGCACAAAAGCTGCTGATGAGAGAGAACATCGTAACTGATTTCTGATTACAGATGTGCTGTGTAAAACACATCTTTGCAGTCATATTTTCTCAAGCTCAGTCTTTTTCAGCGTGTTAAATCTCTTTCCCCTGCTAACACAGTTCTGACGTCTCTGTAGAGATATTCCTTCCCCTGGAAACGAGTATCTTTTTCTTGGGGAGGTAAAGGGAATATAAAGCATTTATTTGAACAGGAAGTACTAATTTCTTATAGTCACTCAGAACAAATATTTGGGTGGGTTTTGTTTTGGGGCTTTATTGGGTTTGTTTTTGGGTTTGTTTTTTTGTTTTTGGTTGGTTGGGTTTTTTGAGCAGGGGAAATAAATAGGCTAAAAATCTGTAGGATTTTTCTGAAATCAGAAACAGTCAGGAAGGAGGGAGTGGATTTCAAGATGAAAATTTTATGCTATCCTCTTTACTGATTAGTGTGGGCATATCTGCCATTTCTCTGTATCTGTTTCAAAAGGCACAGATCTCCATAAGGGCCCCTACACACGTGCTAAAAATAATATTACATGACAGGTAAAAGAATGGAATCTTAGCTCTGCTGCATGTACAACAGTGCATACAATACTAATGTATGCAGACAGCTCGGGTTATCCCATCCATGTAGATTTAGTACAGATTTGCAGAATTTTGCTTTTTGCATTCAAAGCACAGTTCTTTCCACAAATACGTTTCTTCCACAGAAATAGGGAAGCTTCTTTTCTAGGAACAATAGGAGGTTTTAGGGTGAATACCCACTACCTTGAAAAAAAAACTTTCTTTCTCTCAATTACTTTAGATAATTAAATACAACTACTAGCCAACAACATTCTTCAAAACATCAGTGTTTTCATTATTTTAGACATGCAGTTACCACTGTATTACAATCTGTTCTTCATTAGCACTGGAGCAGAAAGTATTCTTAGAATTTGACATTAAAGCGGAATCTCACACTATGATTAAATGATTATTCCTTCTCCAATAAGGAGAGAAAAAAAAAGAAAAAAAAAAAAAAGCTTCTTTTAACATGGGGGGCAGGAGGGAAATTAAAGTGTCACTGACCAAAGTCTGAAGAGTTCTCCAGCCAACCATCCTATTTAGGGATGTTTGCTCATTGCCCCAGACACACATGCTGCATTCCCTGGTGTCATGTGCCTGATTCCAAAACCCATTAGAAAGTCACGAGGTAAAAGGCGCGTGAGTGTGACTGCATAAACCACCCGCAAGCTAGTAGGACGCATTCATGTCTCTGCAACCCTGTCTTCATAACATCACCAGTGCAATCTCTTCTGCTCTTGTTCATAAACCTGGGAATAAGAGCATCTTGACCACTTACAAGTTTTACCAGGCAGAGCATTCAAGGGCTCACGGAAGTAATATCTGGCTACTAGCACTGCACCAGCCTTCCTTGCAACCATCTGGGATACAATAGCTTTGTCAAGCTCAGGCAGACTTTTCAAACAATGTGTGAATACAAGGATGCATTTCTAGTGTGTCCCTAAAGTGGCCACTGTAACAGGCAAATTAACAGGTAACTCTGTTAGGCAGGAATGGGAGTTGGGGACCAAGCATGTTTTCAGGGAAGGTAATTTGAAACATTTTGGTTGACAAAGGCTGGGTTTTTCAACCCTTCTTGCTGTAGCAGAAACAAGGTAACAGCATTGCATAGCTTCCCTAATACTCTGCAGCATATTTCACCCAGCAACATTTTGGTACTCATTTTAAAGTGCAAAGAGCAAAGAGTCATATGGCCTAAAGAAAACAAGAAGAAAAGTGTTATCTATGGTGAAACTCAGGGTTTTGAATGGTGTAACAATGTTTCCTTTCTTCTTATGACTAAATGTTCTCAAAAAAGCAGCGCCTTACCTTTTCTCAAAGTCATCATGAATGTTCTACTCCATCCAAGTATATCTCTTACTAGTTAAGCTTGCATTTCAAGATTAGGAAGTTCTCTACCAAGTGAAATTTTATAACTGAAAAGTACACGAAAAATTGTGTAAAATAATCTCGGTGTTCCAGAAGTGAGTGTTCCTGCTTTTCAGATAAATTATGCTTTAAAAGCTTGAAGATTTTGTTCTCTTGCCATTTTTGTCATGTTTGACTGCTTAAATCCAAAGCCAGTGCTCTCAGCAGCCATAATGAAAAAAAGAAAAAAAGAAAAAAAGTTAATCCATTGAGGTTTTATCATTGCTCATTGTGATTTGTACTGTAGATGCTTCTGAATTTTTTCCAACGCTAGAGCAAAACAAACTAATACATAAAGTGAGACTTTCTTCAGTTAATTTCTCAGTTTATTGTTATAATGTGATGGCACCCACTAAATCAATATTTTGTTTGCCTGCAAAATCCACAGTTCTGCTGAACATGCCACAAGGAATCTTCAGAAATGTATTCAATTTTCTTCTATTTTTCTAACAATCAGTGAACAGAAATGGAAGGGAGAAGTCCTGTGTTTACAGACCCATTTGCATTAGAAACGGAAAGCTTGGTGATTAATAAACAGCTCTAATAAAGTCCTCCCAATTCAAGATCTAGCTAACATTAAAAAAGACTACTTGTTTGACTCCCTCTGAATTACTGCTCTAAGAACAAGGCCACCTGGGGATAATGAACAGCTGATTTAATTTTTAATCAGTATTTAAAAGCCTTTTAAGTGGAGCTCTTTTTCATTAGTTTAAATAAAGAACACCTCAGAAAGTGAAAGGTCATTAAACCTTTGGAAGTACATTCGTGCCAAGACTTCAGCTAAACATAGGTCCCTTTAACAGGGTGTCGAGGGATTTATTAAATATAATGTGAACAGTTGCTCATTTCTGCAGTCAAACAGAGCCTCATAAAGGGAACTATTGTCTCATCAATGGCTTACATAGGAAATTGCTGTAGGAAGTGTATTTTGAACCCGCCTGTGCAGTCTGAAAATATTTTTGTAAAGACCCCACTGCA
This sequence comes from Nestor notabilis, assembly GCF_000696875.1. NCBI lineage: Eukaryota > Metazoa > Chordata > Aves > Psittaciformes > Psittacidae > Nestor > Nestor notabilis. The sequence continues at coordinate 29,573 of NW_009915980.1, forward strand.
CAAGGTATTCAGAGCTTAGTTTCAGCGAGACCTAGAAAGATTATGCACATCACAGGATTAGGTGCGATGAGTAGCATGGCTGTAATAAGGACCCAACTGCTTGGTAAAGAGGAATATTTGCCTCTCAATAGTTTGACACGAGACTTGACCATTTTCTAATCTGCAGTCAGGTTCAGCACTTGTCAGAGTCTCGCACACATTTGCTTATGCATCCCTTTTTACCCTGCCTGTTTAACTAAGGCTTCAGGGCTGGCTTTCCAAAGTGCACCTATTTTCCTTCCCTACAGATCAGATTTACGTTATAAGACTAACTTGCATATCCTTCAAGTTTTTAATAAAACATTTTCAAGCATTAATAAATAAATATGGATATAATCAAGAATTGGAAAGTCCATTCAGTAAATAGGGGGCTACCCTGAAAATAAGCCTCAATTCCATCATTCCCTTCTCAGTTTTGTTCTATTCTTGAAGCAATCTGGGTTTTATTGTATTTTTTATGAGCTTGTAAACATATAATAGAACATTACTTATAATTTGAGCTGAGAGCTTCAGCTCCTGTGGTGCTCATTTTTCACAAGAAATCAGCAAAATGAATGAGATTCAAGACACATTTAGAATTGTTCAGGATGCTTAATATCACAACCAGAAAAAGCTACCAGATTCATGCTAGCTGCATAATGCTGTGTCTTTTCAGGGAATTCATGCTGAGCATAAGAGGATACAGGCAATAAGAAGTAACACTACTCCATCTCTTACCAGCCATAAGGTCTAGGTTGGGAATATCAAAAATAGTCACAGCACCTGGAAAAAAACCCAACAAACAAAAACAAAAAGGAGGAGTGGGAAGGAGAGAGTGAGGGGATGTTACAGAGACTTTCCAATGTCCTCAAAACTTTGTAGCAAGTAAAAATCAAGATAAATGTTCTTAGTTCCCTCACTAATGGGAAGGAAAATTAGTTTCAAACTTAAAAGCTTCCACTTCAGGAAGGATTTAAAATGGCTCCTCCACCAACCTGAAGAGGTCAGGTTAGGATTCATCTGAATGTGCTGGGGTTTAGCAACTACTCAGCTAAAATGTTGGCTCTTATCATGACAATTCTTTAGGCTGGTATGTAACATGGCCTATGAATCCAACAAGGAGACAGTGAGCATGCTAGAGTAAGCTCACTTCAGAGAAAGCTCAGGGCACTCAGTATCCCTCAGCGTTATGCTGCACTTATCCGTTATACACACATGACTCCTACAGAGTTCAACAGTTTTATGGTTTATATCAAAAAGCTGAATTTGACCCCTCCATTCAAAAATCCTATACAAATTGCTTAGAATTTCAGGTTTGAGACAGTGAGCTCTGCACACTGCATGTATGTGTGAAATAGACTTAAGTCTGACTAAATTGTTGCGTGACATGAATGGAACAATCTCTGTGTCAAAGTTTTCTTGTGAGAAACATTAACTTCTATTTCCCACACCAGGCCTATTAGATGGCTTAACTGCCTTTTTATACAGAAGACAGGTCTACTGAAAATTAATTCCCTCTATTCACTAAGGATTTGAGGTTGCAGATTTGCAATATGAAATAACACATTATTATTCACTTTTTGCCCCTTTAATGCAGCTTTATAGTGTTCCATCCTTAAGAACAGATAAGCCTAGTGAGGCTGTTGTATGTTTTAAGCATAGGGAAAAAGTCAGAGCTATGCATGCCTACATGTGTGCTTCAAGCACACTAGTAAACTCATGCTTTCATAGATGTTAGAAAAGCCACTATTTGTCCTAAAAGCATCAAGCCACCTTTAATTATTATTGTCAATACAAAAGTAATTTTTTTTATAATGCAGAAATAGTAAAAACTCCATATTTACATTTTCCTAGGTAGCAGTGTCTTTCCAATCCTATCAGCATCCAGGGTGAAATATGAGGAATAGAGAAGTGGCAGATTCACTGTTTAATACTAGCAGTGCTTTTTTTGAAGGTTAAGAGATGGTAATGTTCTGGTTTCTTATGTGGTGGCTTTTACCTCTTTTTGGAAGAATGTATCATATATTTCCATCCAACAAATCACAATAAAATGTTTAAGTATATCAGACTTAGCAATTAACACAGGACTTTGATCTATTCCAGGATCTACTCAGGCACTGCCACGGCAGAAAGATAATGCATAGTCAACTGCTTCCA
>NW_009915980.1:31767-40489 GCF_000696875.1 Nestor notabilis
CCTCCCAGAATTAAAGAACTTCTGTTTTAAATTAAAGCAAGGACTAGGTTTCCAAGGGCATGTGATCATTAATTTATAAAGGCCAGGGCTCGCTTATCAGGTGACATTAATGGAATCACTGACCTGTATCAGAAGTTGTGGAAAGAACAAACTTATGTTCTTTGAAATAAATAGATTAGTGCCATGTCTTGGCCGAAGAGACTATTCTAGCTTGTTCTCACCTGTGAAGTGTCCATACACAGCATGGCGACATATCTTTGGTGATATTCCCAGGAATCTCTGATTTCAAATGCTGTTTCAATTACTACAATTCTGGATGGAAAAAATAAAAAAATAAAGCTGATAAAATGAATAACCGTTCCTGAATTGTAACATTGCACATAAACAACTTCTACCTTTGAAAAGATGATCACTTTGGAATGACCCACGCTTCTAATACCAGCTGCTGCTTTTGTATAGAAGCTGAGACCGTATTTCTCCAGAGAACAAAGCTGGGAAAAATACCTCTAGTTATGCCTGATAGGTCCTCTGGCATTACTGTTAAGGAAGACTCTTTAAGGTATCTACAGAGAGTCATAAATACAAGGTCTACTCAGGAAAACCACCAAGTATTTTTTCTAGATCAAATATGGGGGATACTCTGTGGTTGGAAGGTTAAGAATTACATGTCCTATTTTCAAGATGTGTTGTCCTTCCAACCAGTACCCAGTGCTGTGGTCACTACAAATTACTGCAAATCCAGCCTTGTGCTTTTACCTCAGATTATCAGGAAGTGTACAAAAACCTCCACTCATGCCTAGGAGAAAATACAGTTTGTAAAATCTGAGTCCAGTGCTGCAAGCACTTCCATTCAAAAATTGCCCATGTGCTAACAACTAGACTCTAATTACACCAATAACAGCTATCATATCAGCAGGGAACTAATGCAATGATTTTTACAGGAGAAACTGTTTGTTTTATTAGTTAGATTAATTTTAAATGCATTGTAACTAGCATAACAGAAATCTGTTAGAAAACGCCAACTTGGAGTTTATGAAGTGAAAAAAAAAAATCCATCCAACATTGTTGGTGCTGTCTGAATTGTTCCCTTTTAAATAACACCTTTGTTTTGTCCAGACTAGTCAACTGCAAAACCAAGTAAATGCTGTTTGAAAGTTTGCAGGCCGCATGTTAAAACTGACTGAAGTGACTTTTGACATGCTTATAATTTGTGTTTCTACACATTGAGAACAGTTTCAGAAACTGGAACCATGAGGCTCACTCTATTTTACAAATTTTACATAATTCCAAATGTATTCATTGGAGGATATGCAAGATTTCAAAAGCCACCTATAAACTTTTGGATAAAGAGTCCAGTCAAATACCTGGTTTTTAATTTGTTTGTCCCTGTAAAGAGTCAAATGGAAAGTATTATAGGAAATACCAGTTATTTTCACAGTAAAATCAATGAGGTATACTTGTTTTATGCCCTTAAGTTGAATTTATTTCATAGGATTTCAAGCAAAACCAAACCCTTATCAGCTCTTGTACTTACATTTATTTATTTTTTTCTCTACCTCTTTGGATGCGAGATGGAGGTGAGATAGAGAAATATCATCAAAAATAATTCCCAACTAGGTAATTCCTAACATTCATTTATAAGTATTAGTGAGATACTTCACAATATCCTCAGTGCTTTTATTCTATTGGTTGCCATTATATTGACATTAGTATATTATTCTTGTTACAGAGTTGTTAAAGATTAACATTGAAAATGTCTCGGAAAACAAGTCTGACTTCAAAAATGTCATGTAAGGATAGTTAATCCTAAAACGTCTCCATTAGTTAGTTTTGAACTAAAACTTAAATGAGACCCAAATTAATTGCTCCTATTTACTCCGTGAGCAAGAACCAGGTGCCCTTTCGTAAATTAAGTATTTGTATATTTATTTCAGTTTCTGTTCAAGGTCTAATACTCTTTTGTCAGTTGTAAGAACTATTGAAATCTTCTGCCTCTTTCAAGTAGAAATGACATACATGTTTATACACAGCTTTACAAAATGCCTCAGCATAAACAAAAATATCTTAACATAATCATCATAATAAACAGGCATGGTCTTCTTCATGGCAGGTGAGTTTAAAGGGTGAAATAATTTATTTCTGGGATCAGAAGAAAAATTTTATAACACTTGATCTTCCTCAGTTTTATGAAAATGTAATAGATAGAGGACTTTCCTGGGAGTTTAGCAGTGCAAACTTTTCATACAGGGAACTTCCAACATGTCTGAACCTGAAACAAGAGCATGTGTTAATCAGTGGAAAGGAGGAAGGAGGCAGATGAGAGATAAAAACAAGAGTGATAATGATATGTAAACAAATTTTCCATGGCTTTGCTGGCTCTATGACTACTATTCGGTGTGCTTAAAAGTCAACACTTTGCTCTTTGCAAAATAGATTTGGAGGCTAGTTCTTAAACACAGTTAGCATTATAGCTGGCAAGCAACATTATCTGATATTTTTATTTGCTATTATCATTATGAGTTATCATCCCCGACATGACAACCTGATACAAATGGCATGTCACATGAATCTGATGTAGTTTTAAAGACTGTCCTACTCCATTTTGGTAGCAGACACAAAAGCAGGTGACAATGAAGCCAGGGATAAGCTAGGGATGGGTCTTTCCTGGGTGGTACATAGCAGCACTAGGGTTTATGTTACTGTGCAAATTCCTGTAGCCAAAAAAAGACGAGAAATCCTCAGCATTGAACGAATTTCACACTCCTCTTTCCATTTCTAAGAAAACAAGAGTCATCATGGAAATGCAGCTAGAGAGTTAATGATTGTGGAATTCCATTGAACAATTTCAGTGGAGCAGATAAGTGCTGCAGGAAAACAGGATGTGGGAATTAGACTAGAAATTGGCTAAAATAGTTTTAAAGCTATACAGAACTGGTTGCTGCAAGGAGTTCTGACAAATGTAATTAAAAAAAAAAAGATTTAAAAAAAAATCAAAGCTTCTCTTGTGGCTCCTACAGAAACTTGCTGGTTTTAAACCAAAAATAGACTATGCTACTTTCCTTCTCTGCCAACAAAGCCTGACTGAAAATGTTTCATGGCTGAAGGGATACATGAAGTTTTTAAAGGCCCAAGAATTTATGTCTAGCAGTAAGACTGTAAAAAGAGGTGAGTTCAGGTTATTCAGAAAATTATTTAGCTCATCAGAACTCTCTGTCTCTGATTCACGTCTATAAAGTGTTTGTATTACAAAAACCAAAGATTTATTCCAGACTCCTTCAAATAAGGGGATCCCCTGGAAACAGGGGGAAAAAAAAACCCAACAAACCAAAACCAAAACCCCTGGAAAATATCCCTGAAAATATCTCATTAATTAATTTAGAGATACAATGATAAGGAGTTAAAACATGGGAAGGTGCAGAAACAGTGTAAATGGCAATGCTGCGCAATCACAACCTCATCGTGACAGAAAACAATCTACACGCACGCTGACATAGCATGGGGCACCTGTAGGTAGAAACAGGAAAGTAGAGGTGCTGACATTTCTCAGTCTTCCTAAGTAATTTGCCTGGTATATTAGAAATTATTTAAAAAAATAAATCAGCAAAATGGACTCATCAAAGTGGTATCAACAGGGCACACGTAGTATTTCTTTCTAAACATCCATGATTTCTAATAAATCAAATTCAGAGTTCCTGCAGATTCTCCTCAGGACCACGACAGTCTGTTAGGGACACCAAAGCTTTCTGGTGTGTGCTCCAGGACAGCTGCAGAGGTCAGGCTTACAAGTTCATTGCCACAAAGCTGGCAGTTGTGTGGGCTGAGCCTTCTGACCACATAAGGAACCTAATCACTTCCACAATCTTACTCCTCATTACAGCTTTGAAGTAGGCAGCCCAGAGTCTATTAACATCCTTTAAGCAGAATACCCAGATTTGGAGAGGTCACAGTTTCCAAGAATTTCCAAAATTCAAAGATGGATCTGTCTCCCAGCCGCAGAATACCAAGAAAAATAACCATCTGCCAACTGATCATATTCACAGCATCTTCCAATATACATGTTTCTTGCACATTTTATTTCCATAAATAAAACCTGTCAAAAATTGAGGTAAACATGATCTGCAGGATAAAATTGAATAGAACCACTCAGAGACTTAAGCAATCTGGCCTAAACAGAAAAGAAATACTTTTTTCATTATTTACCTATTCACATACTCATTGAGCTGCAGTGAACACTCGAAAAGTCAGACCATTTTTCCCCAACTCAATCCTAGCCATGCATAATACCCAGGTTCATTCCATTTAAGATATTAAATGAAACTATGAATTGAAAAATATCAAAAGAAAGTCTTCTACGGAAAAAGAAACTTGTTTCTGCCATTGGTTTATTCATTATGCTTCTAGGGTTTTTAAAAAATTATATATTTACACTTGTAAGTATACAGCAAGCAGATTATATGACCGTGTAAGACACTAACAACTGTATGAAAGTGTTAATTCTGAAAAATTAACACTGAAAGCTTCTGAATTTTCCTTATGATTAACAAATCTTAGAGTGCATGTAATCCAGAATATAAGAGCACATATTATGCAATGTGTCCAGGAGGAGACATGCTCATCTTTTCCTCTACTGAGAGTCAGGCACAGATGATGAAGCTGTAACTGTAATAGTGGTGTCATTGTGGTTCAGCTGATGGGTCTCTGTGTTCTTACTGGTTAAGTGGCTATTTTTAGCAGAACAAAGTTGTGAAAATGAGTGACATCATTGTTTTTTTTCTGTATTTTCCTGCAGGGGCAACACACCTGTTGCTATGATTACAGACAACCAGAACAGACAACAGTTTCTGACTATATCAGTTCAGCATTACTGTATTAGGAATGATGTACTTTTTGTAAGAAGTAGGGAAAATGTATTTTTAGGGGAAATATTAAATTTCTCACACATAACCTACTGTGCAGTCCCCTTGCCTACCTCCTAAAATGTTCTTTTTAAGGAAATTTATGCGGTACATTACTGGTGATGGAATTCATCACATAGGTTGCATTCCCTTCATCTTCCCCCAGGGTATCCCTTGAGAGTTGGTGGTCAGGTGTACAATTGTTCTTTGGTTGAACATATTATCGTAACAACCAAATAACAGTCATGGCGATGAAGTGTGGTTGGCTCACACTGTTGTCATTGTATTACATTCAAGACCAGCCCTTACTGAAGCTTTAGAAAAGTCTATGATAAACGGCCTAGATGCCTGCCTATGCCATCCCCTATATCAGTGTAACTCCATGATTCATATTGCCTGATGATCCTGTACAAAAGAGAATACTAGTTCTAATACCAAAAGATCCTAATTCTGGATCTGTTTGCATTAATATAACACAGATGTGACTCCTTTGAAATCAAAGGATTTAAAATCAATTGACAGCTGAGCAGAGTTTAGCAGAATTTGCCTTCTCCTCCACAACTGAGCTAACAGAAATTTTCGCCTAGGTCTTGTGATTGCTTAAAGACAAAGGCATAACTTCTCTTTCTAGTGACAAACGATATAATTTCCTGACAAATGAGGTGTTTCTATGAGTAAAGCTGATTCAGAAAGTTGAATGACACCAACTTGATTTATCAAGCCAGTAGCGAGTTGCTACTTTTATTGCGGGATACTGGATACCCACCACCAAACAAGTAAATGTCAGTTCCTTTCTCCTTTTCTGAAAATGGCCTCGAGACCAAGAAGTATGCAAACAATCTCTACTCTCATCAGTAATGTGTATAAAGGTCACTTTTCAAGTAAAAGTTGTTTCAATGTCTTGACTTCAATTAATTATCTAAGGGACTGTTCATCAGGAACTGTAGTGATAGGCCAAGGGGTAATGGGTTACAACTTAAACAGGGGAGATTCAGGTCAGATGTAAGGAAGGAGTTCTTTACAGTGAGGGTGGTGAGGCACTGGAATGGGTTGCCCAAGGAAGCTGTGAATGCTCCATCCCTGGCAGTGTTCAAGGTCACGTTGGACAGGGTCTTGGGTGACATGGTCTAGTGGGAGGTGTCCCTGACTACGGCAGGGGGGTTGGAACTAGATGATCTTAAGGTTCTTTCCAACACAAACCATTCCATGATTCTGTAAGTTTTCCCTTAACATAAAGACTTTGAATAGATGCAAACTTTTGTGTGCATTACATTAAACCAAATGTTCAGTGATACTGAGCTGAATACAATCCGTGAGAAGATCAGAGAGAGTAAACCCAGCCTAAAAGCAATGGCTTCATTTAAGGATGATTTAATCTCAGACTTCTAAGGTTTTTCTTCTTTCCACTTACTTAAAAAGAAAACAACAGCAAAATGCCTATCTGTACATTCCTCTACTGCCTTTCACCAGGCATAATGCCACTGGCAGCTCCTATGTCTGGATCAATACTGTATGTGAACCACCGCCTTTGTCTCCAACTTCATCTTCAAAATAGAGTCGTGGGCAAAGCTGGACTCAAGTCTAAGTGTGGCATTTTTGAGACAGATGCTGTACCATACCCTATTATTATCATAGAATCATATGATACTATGATGCTATGAACAGGGTTCATAGTACCATCACAAGTGGCATACATACTCCTTTTTCTCCCAGTTAAATATAGTGCTACTGTCCTGTGCAAATACTCTTAAAATACATTACGTACCTGTTAAGTTAAGACAGTTGTGATATCCCTACATTTTCAGCCTTGGAATACAAATTCTCTCTTGTCTTTTACCATTGTTCTTTGAACTGAATTCTAACATATATTGCAGATGTTTTCTTGTCAAATGACTGGATTGTGTGACAAAGTTGTGATTTGGCAGTTCAGACTTAGAGTAAACATGAAAGAAAATCTCAATTAAATTAGAAGAGGAAGTGCCAAGTAAATAAGGCCAGTGGCTGAGACTGTAATTTGACATCAAAACCCCAGCCCCACATCTTCCATCTACTTAAGTAGGAAGCAACTCTTTATGAGTGAAGTGCAATTTCACCAGCACAAATAAACCCACAAGCTGGACCTTCACTTGGGCCACTTTTAGATACTAATTAATTCTAAGTAAAACACATCAGGAGGATGAGAACTGATGAAAGAAGCCAACCATGGTCAGAAGGAAGAAAGAAAAGGCTGGTAGTCTATTTACAGGAAGAGTGGAGGTCCATCTAAATCTGAAGAGGCAGAGTTATTTATCCTGCGTATTCTTTTCACAAATAATCTTACTTACAGAGTCTGTTAAATAAATAAATAAATAAACAAAAATTTTTTTGCAGTCCAATCCTTATATCTGGATCAGACTCTTTAACAGAAAATGTGAAATCAGGGGCAGAAGCAGAAAACAGAAAGCTGTGAGGACTGATTCTTAAGCTACAGAAATCCTAAGGACAAAATACATTTTAGTGTCCCCTCTCTAAGCAAAACCTCTTAGGTTACTCTGCCCAGATTAAACCTGATTGGGAAGAGCCAGTCCTGTATCAACTATGTAATATCAGTCCAGTACTCAGGGCTAATCTCAAGTGGTCACAGTGTACAAAACCCTACATTTCTCAGCCCAAGCAGTTGAGGAAACCCTGAAGTTTTTATGTCTCCATATACATCAAAAGAGTTGCAATGATGTTATCCGCACTTCATATACTTAAAGTTGTCTCAGAATGTGTTTGCTTATTCAGGCCTCAGGTACCTTTTCCAGGTCCTTGCTTTGAAAATGAGAGGAATTCGACTGTCATCAGTCTACTTTGATATATTTAGAGTTTCTGTTCTAAAATGAAAACCTGATCCAAGAATAACCCTTATAGGAATTACTACTTTGACTACAGCCTACCCAGCAAGCATCAACAACATCTGACCTGGAAGGCCTGAACAGTAGGATCCAAAAGTGCAATTTTTGTTCTTGTCCTATGTTATTTCCTCTATGAATGAATATTTATAAATTTGCAATTACTCAATGTAATCTCTAAATCAAGTATATTTATTTGCAGCTGTGACACTAATCCTATTTATATCTTTCAAAGCATTTATTTTTAGTGAATAAAAAATGTGATTGAAGTGTTTCGAGACAATAAAAATGTGCTATTAATAATAAATTGGGCTAAAGACATACTCTTCAGTGTTATCACTTGAGCATATCACTTAATATAAAAATATCAAAGGCACAGGCAATCCTCCAAGTTATCTACTGAGTCCTGTCCAAATGAGAAAAAGACTAGACCATTGTGTCATGAATTTTCCATTGTCTCCACTTTTATTCACTACACTCTTTTCATCTCTAACTACTTGTTCAACTGTGTTCATTCAATTACTGAAATCCAGCTGGTTGAAATGTATCCAGTTGGGCTTAATCATCTTTTGAACTTCTTTTTTAAATAGGTCTTTAATGACTTTAACTGTTGTTCTTGCAAGTCTCTTTCACTCACACTAGATAACGCAAGGTTATCTTTGTGAAACCTATCTATAAACTTGACTTAAGTTCAATTGCATGCAAACTTCCAGGAAGGAAAAATGCATTGCTTACACAGTGAGAACATTCAGCATTCATTTGGTACCTTCTAATAGCTTTTTGTACTAAATGCTTTTAAAAACATCTTAAACAGAACCAGATGTTTACAGAAATTCTCTCTGATTGCTGTCCAAGTGAAACTATCTTCCCCCTTTTCTCCAAGTTCCCTTTATCATTAAATAACGCATTGAAATGGAAATAGAAAGCACACAATAATCACCAGAATTAAACGGG
>NW_009915980.1:40511-57308 GCF_000696875.1 Nestor notabilis
GGAAAGAAAACTGAATTAGTTGGGGGTTTACTGCTTTTTTTTTTTTTGTTATCCCATCTCTCTTAAACACATTCTGTAGTACATACTTTGAGCCTGAAAGTACATCTTTACCCATTATAGTTTCTTTAAGGATCATTTAACATAGGTTCTTCACTTTTGTTTATACTTTGCAGTGCCCAGTTGTCTGGTTTTGCTTGTGGGGCTGATATGGACAGGCACAGAAGAGGAGAAACCACTCTTACACAGTCCCATGATGTCCATTTCTGTAGAAACAACCAGTGCTGTTGTGGAGATGTGCACTGTGGGAGATGATCCAGGGGAAAAAATTAGCTCAGGTGTCTATATCTAAAACGCATACAGCATTGGAGCACCATTTGGTTTTTTTCTTCAAGTAACAGAACACATTGTTTCATCATCAGTGAAATTATCAAAACCATGGTAAATTAGAGAGACAGCTCATGATTCACAATCGTGTATTACTACAGCCAGCAACTGAATCAAAGGGAAAGTAGCATTGTCTCTTTAGCAGTGTAATCAAATAAGGTTCCTCATGCCATTAGACATCACTGGAGATGGCTATGACATCAGCAAAATTATTAAATATGCACCAATTTGAATTAAAAAAATAAAAAGGAAAAGAAGGGAGTTCCTTTTCTTGAAATGTATTTAAAACTTCTCCTTTTTTTCTCCCTTCTGAGTGAAATCTCAATTGGATTCAATCTAAACTGCACAAAGAGGGTTCAACTTCCTGTTGAAATAATGTGATTTGCTTATGTAGATGTCTATGACCTCTAGTTTTGTAACAATCAACTGCAAATATTCTGTAGAAAAGCCTTAGTTATGGACCTGATTCATCTCAATACATTCTGCCAATGTCTGCCTCAAGTGTTCGGATGTTGTGGCCGCCCTGAAAGTTCTGGAAAAGAGCATAAGAAGCATGTGAGCATGCCATTTCATCAAAAGCTTAATGTGACTTCAAAGCCTAACAGTAATAGAGTTTGAAAAAAGACATCTATTCCATGTGTTCCATCACCTATATATATATGTATATATGTGTATACATATGTATGTATAGGTGCAGAGTATATACATTCTCTGTTCAGCTGGTTTAGATCATGATCTATTAACATGAGCACAGACTATAACCCAGAAGTCTTTATAAGTCTCTGGCACCCACCTTTTCTTCACTATTTTAGACAGAATGTGGATAGGAAACCACTTAGATTACCTAATATTAGTCTGTGGACAGTCCTACAGTATAACACATGGACTAGGCATTAACCTGCACAGCCCTTGCGTTCAGCAGCAATATGGTCCAGCAAAATCTGTAACTCAGTAGTAGCAATGACAGGCTGATAGAAACAATCACAAAAACCACGGAGAGACGAAAACCCATGTTTCTCTGCTTCCCAGTTCCTCTCAGCAGACCCCTAACTCATCTTGGCCACTGTTTTTCTTCATAGTTCCCGTGATGGGCAGACTGAACTGATCCTATCAGCATAGGATTTTTTCAAAATCTGTTCCCTGTTTTTGGTTGGTTCTTGTTTCTGCTTTGACTAATAAGGGAACATTTCGGTTCCCAGTGGAGGAATCACTGATCTCTCTTAGTGGGCCAGCGCCCTGTGTGGTCCAGACCATTGAGAGCTTCTGGTACACACTCAGCAGTAACCACAGATCTCTACTTAGTACAGGTGCAAATAGAGATAAAATCTGCTGGACCAGTGCTCTTAGGACCTCAGATTCCAGGTTTAAGCAGTACTTTATTTAGTACCTCTTCCCTGACCTGCTCCCACCAAACAAAATGGACATTCAACCTTTAATCTCACTATACACAAGATCAGTCTCTCCATTTAACTGTGTGTTAATTCAAAAAACTCTTATCTACAGCCCTGTAAAGTTCAGTGAGGATCGTACAGAGAATACTTGCAATATAGGGCCTGTTACCAATAATCAGTGCTGGCCAACATGGAGCAATTACCCTCATTAAGACTGTAGCTCACAAAAGGAAAGTAAAATCCTAAGCTCAAGAAACTGAGACATCACAGTGGTGAGTGCAGAATAAAGAGAAGAGAAAAGAAATCTCTTTGAACAGAGCCCTGCTGCTGCAGATTCCCATCTGACAGAAATGTTACTTCATTAAGCAGGAAATACATCAAGGCTATTATCCTCTGAGTTCTACATCATAATTGAAATAGCTACAGAGGTGTTTCTTTTGCTGTCTGATGTATCTGCTTTTATATCTGCTGACAGGAATTCAGCTGGAATTAATAGCTGTAAATGTAGAATGTATTAAAGAAGTGTAGCTCCACACTGCGCTAATTTCTTCATTACCCTTTGAGCACCTTAAGGATAAATGACATTGAACACTCAGATTCTGAAATGTGTTAAACATGCCTGTAACTCTCACAGGCATCACTGATTTCACTAATAAAAAATTATGTTAATTGCTCTTTGTGGAACAAGGACCAGATGTCTCAGTATTGAAGGTTACAAACATTCAATGGTACTAAGGCGCCTCACTCACTTTGGTCATACCGCTTCTCAAAACTTGTTTTAGACCATGGAATCCACCTCTCCAGGATGACAGAGCCAAGTATTTTTATAAAGTCCCAATTTCATTTTGTTTTTATTAAAGCCATGTCAAAATTAGAATCCGCACTTGTGTATATTTGTATATACTTGGAAAAGGTTAGTTTCATCACATGTAGCCAAAAAAATCACTGCAAATTACATAAAAAACAACATCTGTTTCTGCAGGCAGATAATTTCTTTTTTCTCTTGATATGTTAGTTGCTCACATAATAAATCTCTCTCTTTGTTTTCTTCTTTCATTCTCCCCTTCCCTTCCTCCCTCCTTCTGTCCCTCCCTCCCTCCCACAAACATGATTTTGTTGATCTTAAACATTTTTCTGTGCTGTCCTAAATCTCTCATGTAAATTTCTTGACTACCTATCATTCATTCCAATCCCCTGAAAGATTAACTAGTATCTCAAGCTGGTCAAAAAACACTGGTGGAAAGAAAAAATAAAATTATCTATGTTTAAAAAACCCCAACCGGACCTGATGAATGCTTGTGCCTGCAAACAAACAACTAAAATACATTCCATGAAATATATTACCCAAACTACCACACAGTTGACTCTGAAATACTGGGAAGTACAAATGTTTTCTAGGAATATAGCTGACTCTGAGAATGTAAAAATGCAGTAACCTCAGAGATTTTCCAACACCAACAAAAGACTTGTGTACAGCATTTCTTCATAATACAAAACATAGTATTTAATATGCTCCTCTATAAGACAGCTTTCTATTCTATAAAGGGGACTAGTTGTGCTCACTGTTCGTGAAACCTACTACTCTCATAAGACCTGTAAATGGAGTAAGATAACTATACGGAAAAATCAGTGGTTTCAGTGAACTAGAAGTTGTCACTGTTCACTGTGGCTTTGGTATAAACAAGGGTCTGCTGAATAGAAGCATAGTCACTAATGGTTTCCTTGAAGATCAGCTCTTCTTCGTGCATAATTGAGAGAATATTTATGTTCAAATGTGGGAATCCCGTGTTTTATTTAAGAACTTGCATACATCGAACTATGTTTTCTCAGATAATTTCTAACAAATATTATAAATGTTTAGAAAGGGAAATGTACTTGTAAGCACTCTGGGAAACAATACTGCAGAGGAATAGCAGGACTTGAATGAATTGGATTTTCATGTGTACAGTTTTCTGGGCTGAGTTTTAATACCCTTACACAACATTTTAACATCTATTGAGCCATTCAGTGATGTTAAGGGTTGTCTTTCTCTATGATGGCCAATTCTGATTTCTAAAGCATCTGTTCAGCTTCATTCTTACAAGGCCTCATTTAGTTGTATGTATTGTACAAATTCCAATTAGTGATACAAAAGGAGAGACAAACTCTTTTTCAAAGGCTTTTTTCCCCTCCATTGACAGAAGACTGGGTCTTCAGTCTAAGTTCTAGTGAGAACAATAAGAGACTTACTGTTCAACTTTTTTCTGGATAGATGACTATTAAAAGGGACTTTTCCCTTTAATTTCTCCCTTCTTCTCCATTTCAGGAACTGCAAGTTCTATGAAGCCTACATTTAGAAATAAAGTAATTGTCTGTCAGCCCACCATGACTTTTGAAGAATTACTTTGTTTGATTCTTCTAAAAAGACTAATTTTAATGACCAGAACATCTGGAACAATTTCCCTAAAACAGTAATGTAATCCCTAACAGCGACAATGCTCATCCCTGTAACAGTCTGATAAAGAACATTGTAATATTGTCACTAAGCTGAATTCTGCTCTCACTTAAGATACTGCAATGGATACATCTACAGTGGATACTGCAATGACATGGTATTGTGACACAGGTCACACAATGTTTTTTTCTGAGGGAAGTTTATAAATACTATGAAAATTATTCAAATACAAATATTTCCCAGATGAGTCGAGCAGCCACTTGGTCTAGTGGACAGCATAGTAGACTTGGCTAATTCCTACAATGCTCCACAAGTTTTTGTTGGGCTTGTTGTTTTTTATTTTGGGTTGTTGGTTGTTTTTTTCTAAACTGTTACCAAAGTTTAGTTTGTTCTCCTTTCATTCCTTTTTCACCTCTACCTTGGAACAGCTGCATGTAACAAATTAGTCCTTGAAAGCCAGTAACACTGAAAATATGATGTAAAATAATTTCCCCTGGGATTGTAAAGCATTTGTGTTAAATGAAATGCAAAATCAACTTAAACATTCATATGAATGCCCAAGGAGAAATATTTAGCCACTGTGATAGTTTCTACCTTTTCCCTCCACACTAAGGAATAGAATAGGAGATTTCCATTAAAATTATGTTATATATGAATTGTACTTTGCCCTCGGGGAATAAGGGAAATTACAGGTTTTATACACTTTAATTTAAGAGACTTGACATTTGTTTTGGGATGCACTAGGCTTACTACAACAGTTCTATGTTTCCAGAGTATAAAATACGACATTTAGAGAAGGATACCTGGCACTGAACTCACAGGCACCATTCCAGCCATTTCAAGGATTCTGTTCCTCAGCAATGCACAGAAAACGCTGAGGCATCTGTTCAAAGTACAAGCATGAGTTCACAGAAGGACTGGAGTCATTCCCACACCCTAAGATCTTTCTGAGCACTTGATAATATCTGGCTTCTGGCAGGTTTGCCTAATGGTTCTTACCCAACAGTCAGAAATCCAGTTAAAACCAATTCACATAAAAGACTGTTTTCATGTGAAAAAACAGTTATTTTATTTTAATTCTTTTATTATGAAAGACATAAATTCACAGTTAAAAGCCACCTCACATAAAAGACTGACCATTATGGATGAGGAAATAAAACCTTCATATCTTGTACTCCATCAAAAGGTACAGTCCGCAATTCTGGACACAATAGCAGCCTCACATGGGCACAGTTTTAGATGTATTTAAGAATTCCAAGATATGGTCCCATATAGCCTTAATCAACCTGTGTTTCTTAGGCTGTTGAGCAAGTGAGACATTTCTGGACACTTTGTGGCTCACAAAACCAGCTGCAACAAGACTGAGCGCAATCTACATTGGGTGTAGCACCAAAGGGAAAATTCATATTTTAGCACATGTAATTTTCTGGGTGTTGTAATATTCACAGTACCTACTCAAAGTTATTACAAAAGCCAGGGTTATGATGGCACTGAGGTATCTCAATGGCACAGAGATATGACTATGGTTATGATGGCACAGAGAGACTAGGTAAGGAGTTACGAGATCTGTTTCAGAGACATACTCTAAACTCATTAGATCATATTTTGCCTGAAAGTTAGAGACATCTGCCAGCACAGAACTGCACAGAGCTAGATTAATGTTTAAAAAGATGAGATCTGAGGTTTGGCCAACTTTTATCAATATACTAATAAAATAATTACATATAAGATGTTACTTCTTGGTGTATTTTTGACAAAGAATTCTTACACTTTCTTGCAATTAGAGAGTCCAGCAATTGCTTTATGAGGTAAATCTTTTTTATTATTTACACAAGGTCCTTTTTCATGAAAAAAGACATTAATCTGAGCCTTCTCAAGGCCTGGCAGTGTATAGAATGCAAACTCCGTAATATGGAAGCCTTTGGATAATATGCACATGAAATACTTTCTGACATTTTACATGTAAGTTCTGTCTGTCTTTGCAGTCCCACCTATCCCAGGAAGGGTAGAGAAGGTTTAGTCAAGACTGCTGAAGGAGCTGATAAAAGCTTCAAATTGCCTTTAAACCAAATCATTGCGCATAATGCATTCAAAATGCATTTATAAGTTCACCCAGTCTTTGCACAGAATTTCAGGCAGTATGAAGTGTAAGCAGTAATCTTCATGCTTGGTAATTTTTAATGACAACTCTGTGATTTGACACGCAATTTTGTATGAAAGCAATGCAAAATGCTGCCTCAGTTTCCCCATCCCAAATGATGACTTCACTTGTTAATGTGCTGTAAAGACTGCTTCTGGAAAGAGTTATTGAAGGGCTGTATGTTTACCATGAAATGAGATGAGATTCACTTTTTGCTATAACACATTTTTCCACATGACTTCTGTCTCACTGTATACACAAAGGTGCCCTGTCAATGAATCAGGCTTGTATAGTGCAGAGGGTATTCTGGAGGGAGGCAGGTTAGAGAGGAAAGACAGCTTCTCAACCCCAGAAACCCCTGTTAGAAGGCCAGAGACTCGGAAAATTGCAAATTTTCTCTATCACAAGCCTTCTGATGGTCAGAGTAAAGCTATCTTGAAAGTTCATCTTGGCTGGAATTCACAAGGATGAAGAGAGATAATGGAATTTTTTCCCATATTTTCTCTGTATTGGTTCATAGCTGGTGTTTTTCTGCCTCCTATCTAAGATTTCTTTTTTATCTTGAAAGTGCCTGCGGCCCACTTCTTAGCCTTCCCAGGGCAAGTGAGGTCTGTCCAGGTACTTTTCCATTAGTAAACAGAAACATTTGCTGTCTCCAAGGTGCTTAGCTTTGACAGCAAGAGGGGAGGGTAGAGCAGATGTGTACTTCTTCAATTCTATTAATAGCAATGTAGCCTGATTGTCATTCAATAGGGAAATCACCTTTCAGCAAAAGACTGCTGGGTTGATGCAAAGAAGTTAGAAATACAGATAAGCACAATGTCTTTTATATGTCTCCAGCTGTGTCCAATGTTAAATCAACTGTGGTGGTCCTTATTCAAGGTTGGAAATTATATCATGTGCAGTTCAAGTTGTGTAAATCCCATTTTCAGAGCTGCCCTCTGAACACAGCTTTTCTTCCTTCAGTCACGGTCCTCCAAACAGAGTTTACCCAGTGATGCGCAGGACTGCATAACTTCTATTGGATATGTGCGTTTTACAGTCCTGAATGCTCAACAGGGCTGTGAGTGATGCATTCTTGACAATCACACAAGGTCAGGCTTTAGAATTATCAGTGCTAGCATCTGGGGAACTTCAGGGGCAAAACGGGATGATGAGGTTGCTAACACTGTATCAGGTCCCAGACTCTGCTCTGTGAGACATTTCACCTCTAACATAGACATGAGTCACTGTTTGAAGAATGGGTAAAGTAGGTAATCATACCGGTTTATTTTATCAGCTGAGGATTATTTTGGTTTTAGCCTTCTTCTGTGTTCAGGCCATTTTTATGTGAGGGGTTTGCTGGGTTTTGCAACCGTAAAATCTGAATATCCTCCAGAGCTGTTTCTTACTGCTCGTAGATACTTATTTTCTACACAATTTTGCCAGCTGACTTGGTGTTATTGAAATGAAAAACACATAAATGCTTCCTAAGAAATACTCTTGATTTGTTTACTTCTCTTTAAAATTCTAATCCGAAAAGTTAATACTGATGTTATGCAAAATGCCACATCTACATTAACTAACAACATCCTGAATAAATATTTTGAAAAAAGTGCAGTTTTTTAATTAAACCTATTGTGAATGAAAGAGCAGATAAGTAATGCATACAATAACAAACTTTCCTTAGCCAATCCACCCTTTTGGCAGCATAGTTAGTATGTGATTTTAAAAATATTTTTAAATAGGTAGCATCTGAGCATGTTCCTTTCCATTTTTCTGATTATTTGTTGACTCTGTATATGTACACACAGTGTTCATCAGATCAGTTGATTCCGCCATCTGTTCATTTCTGCCCAGAAAGGAAGACTTAATATTTTATTATCATGAGCAAACCACAGCAGAAACATCACAAACCTAGATTCAGAGACACCTAGCTTAGTAACAGAATAGCATTCTAATTTCAGAGGACCTAGCAAAAGGACTCTGACATTCTGACTTATTGATCAAAATTTAATGCTCCAGATGGGTGACATTCCTGATCTGACAACCTAAAAGAAAAATACCTAAACTCTTCTCTGTAACAGCTCTAGTATAAACTATTCTTCTGTCTCACTGGCCAAATGAACTAAAACATATAAGCTCTTTTTTACATGGAAGATGTAGTTTGGTCTGCTCTTGGAGGCCCATTTTTATTTTTCTTCACTTGCAGACTGAAAGGCTATGCTCTCATACCATCTGACCCAGACCGGGCTATAGGTAAAGGGTGTTTCTGCCCACAGAGCTTCCACTCAAGTTCCTCATTCTACCTAGGAATAAGATGACCTGCCCTGGGGCTACAGTGTGAACTAGTACAAAAGACGATAGTTTCCTTCTTAAGCCATAGACTGTACTGCTACTTCATCACTGATCTGATTTTCAGACTTGTGCTTCATGGATTAGAGAGCCATTATTACTGAAATCTGTCTCTGTACTTTAGAGTCCTTTGTGGCCCTGGCTTGCCATTCAATGCATGAGTACAATGTCCAGCATTAGCTGTGTCCTGCCTGAACAGATAAACGTATGGGAGAAGGGCAGGAGCCAGAAAGCAAGGAGAAAGAAGTCCTCAGCATTCCCCTAAGGGGCAGGAAATATGTCAAGGTCACTGTTTGTGGCCTCCATTGGTCTGTACAGCTGTAGCGAAGGCTGAGCTGCATGCGCAGCAACTGTAGAGAGCTCAAAGCTAGAAGGTATCCTGGGCACTGCACTGACTCCCTAGCTCCAGGAACAATAACAACACGAAACACAGAACATTCACTCCAGAACTAGATATTCAAATAAGCAGTACTCCCATCATGACTGCAACACAGTGCAAAGCCAACTTCTCTGACCCACCTTTTCCTGCTTAATTTTCTGCAGATTGCATAAACAATATGAAAGTATAGACAATGTTTCAACTTGGATAAAAATTATGCAGGCTTATGGTGAAATACCTTACATGATGAAGTATATTTCCAGCAGGACTAGAGGTCGCAGTTTATAGACATACATGCACAACTTTCCCCACCCAGGGACAGACACAAGAAAATCCCACTGAATTGGTTAACATTAATGAAATGGTCATACTGTCTCACTGACAGTTGTAACGGGAATACATTGTATTTTGCATTACTTTATTGCACGACGAAAGATTATGTAGCCCATAAGGAAATTATTTTTACTATAAAATTCCTACTACATAGAACTGGGGCCATGTTACCATTAAGCACCCTTAAAAAACAAAGATCCAGTCACAAGATTTCAGGAGATTCTATTTCCTGACTATTAATTTTCCTCCCATAATATTTTTGAGCTTGCTTTATCAAATCTCCACAAGAAAGTGCATATTATTTTTGTAGAAGATGCTCACTTGCTTTTTTCCCACTACCTAAAACTGGCTTTGGTACTTGTAAT
This sequence comes from Nestor notabilis, assembly GCF_000696875.1. Taxonomy (NCBI): domain Eukaryota; kingdom Metazoa; phylum Chordata; class Aves; order Psittaciformes; family Psittacidae; genus Nestor; species Nestor notabilis. The sequence continues at coordinate 50,272 of NW_009915980.1, forward strand.
TTATAAACAAACTGGGAAAAATTTTCCTTCTAGGTGGTCAGGGAATAGCTCTGGTTCTGCCTGCTGTGTGTCACCATACTCTGAACCATGACTGCGCCAACTCTAGAGCTGTACACATCAGGCTCGTTATTTTAGATCAACCTCTGTGCACTGGAGTTGTCTGAAACTGTGTTTTTCCATAGGTCATATTCCTGTAGAAATATTATTTCTTCTTTTTAGCAATTATGGCACCTTTTTGCAATTTTGAGGTAATCTAAATTTGTTTTCATGGTTTTTCTGTCCTCATTCTTTTTTCTCCTTTCTTCATTGCTTTTTCTGCTGAAGGCAGAGGAAGTTGTAGGGCAAAGTGTAAAGTGTAGGAAAGAGAAGTGAAGAAGAAAATAAAAATGAAAATTTATTTGGTTTGTGATTCCTCCCCCACCTTTTTTTTTTTTTTTTTTTTTTTTTTTGTTAAAAATAAGTTGCCAACAGCCCTAGCCAGGATGTCTATTCCTGTGCTTGCCTTCAGCCTGATTCCAGTTCAGGAAGCATTATACTAACTTCTCGTATTCTTTCAATTGTTCGGAGTTGGCACTATGTTCTATGAGCTTAATGCAGTGATAACTTGATCCTGAGGGAGACATCCTATATGCTACTCCCTTTTTACAAGGAGTCACATGGAGAAGACAAGGGGTAATGGACATGAATTGCTTCTGGGGAGATTCTGACTGGATACAAGAGGAACAATCAGCCATTGGAATAATCTCCCCAGGGAAGTGGTGGATTCCCTGACACTGGACACTTCTAAGATCTGGGTGGCTAGGGTGCTGAGACATCTAGTCTAGGTCAAGCTTGCATAGAAAGGATGGACTGGATGATCCGTGAGGTCCCTTCCAACCTGATATTTTATGATTCTATGAAAAATAAGAAATTATAACCTCTGAGAATGTGTCTCAACACAAAGAATCTCCTTTAAAGAATTTTCACTGCTTTTTGCTTTATGGTGGGTTTTTTGTTGGTGTTATGTTGGTGTTCTGTAGTTTGGGGATCTTTTAAATTAAAATACCTAAGGAATTGAGGTGGGGTATTAAGAAAAAAAAAAAATTCTTCACAGTGCAAGTGCAATCCTCCGAAATTAAAGCCTTTAACGACGTATTTTCAGTGACAGAGGCACAAGCCTAAAGAAACTCTCCCAAAGCTTCATTCTCACATACTTAAATCATGATACAGATGAAATCAGCTGTAAAACTTCCATTTACTTCAATGGGACTAAAAGTTCCCTCTGAGTATCTAATCAGTTTTCTTTATACTGTCATTTTTCCTGTTGCTATTATGAATACTGCAGCAATTTATCTGCACAGCCTTCTCCATATCTTTTCAGCTGCAAGAGCATTTCCTGATTCAACTTAGCTCATAAACAACAACCATATTTTTTTGGTTTTCAAATATATTTCAAAAATGGTACAATTTTCACAAATGGGCCCCGTCTCGGTTAAATTTGTTCTGTCTAACATTAGTAAAAGCACACGTATTTTCCTCAGGATACAGTGTATAATACTTTTGTTTCCATAGTTGATTATAGCTAGTGTTTTTCTGAATATCATTACAAAGATTGAAGGAGCATCTTCAATACAGCTCATAAAATGAATTCAGATTCTGAACTGACTCCTTTTTTTCCTAAATATACTAATGTTCTTTTAGAAGTGTGCAGCTTTTTCACACTTTCAACATTTACTTAATGTTGAAATTCACTCATTAATTCTGCCAAGTATAAGAAAGTATTAATAATGAATAATAGTAAAATTACATGGTAAATCTCAGATGCTCTGTTTATTATATGCTACAATGGGTTTAGCACATAGTATTTACTCATTATGCTGCAGAATGTTACATACAATCTCATATAAAGAACTGAACTTGCCTTTTGTGGAAACTTGTTTTGCAATGTCTAGAATGATAGTACGCCATGGACTTATTTGCTCATCAAGTCACTGGAGGGAGCTAAGTAAACACATCAGTTATGGTGAAACAGAATTAGTAGCAAGAGCACATAATAGCAGGTTCCAAACTACAGTCTAGAAAGACTATAGAGCCTTGAAATGTTTCACAAGTAGGAAATAATACATTCTTTGTGTAAATATTCAGAAAGAAGAATATAGATAGTGCTGCTCAGTAGTGGGGCATTCCTTAGGTGAATCAACAGTCTGGAATAATTTCAACATGGTAGATATTTAGTTGAGGAAAATCTACCCAAATTCACACAATGACATCATAAAAGTCAGCTATTTTCTCTGACATGTATATGTATCTGGTGTCTGCAATATAGTTCCTGAAATTGCTTCCTGTTCATTTGACTTGCTCTATATATATAATACTGAAATTTTCTTTTTTATTAAATCAAACAAAATAATAGGAAAATCCATTAGCAACCTGAGCACTGCTTCAATAGCATGTGAGAGGTTACTCCCAATGCATCACAATACCGTGGAAAAGAGGAAGCTAATGATGCTTCCTGTAGCAAGGGGGTTCATACTGACAAAAATTCAGGTTATCACTCTGCTCAACACAGGTTAATGCTATACAGTAAAGTGACAGAATGCTGGACTGCAAGGAGGTGAGTAGAGACAACAAAATCTGAACTAGAAAAGACAGAAGAAGAAAAAAAATATTAACAGTTTGATATAACATAGCTGGGTATGAACACACTTTATACCCTGGACACATAGTGCACCACACTGGTTTATATATACTGTGAGAATTGTCCTGTGTGGTTTTATTGCATGTGGAAAGACAGCATTAATTACAAATGTCCATATCTTTTCTCCCAAGAACAACATATAGCTTAGCTTTTCCAGAAAATCTTTTCCAGTTTTGGCTTGAAGCCCCCATGTCACAATATTAGAGATACATGCAATCAGATGAACTGCTGGCATAGGAGAGTATAGTATCACTCTGATTTACACTAATGATAAATCTGGCCCACTGCTACATGGATAAAACTGTTACTGTTGAAAACACAGAAGGTAAAACATCTTAGCAGAAGAGGCACTGTGCTGTACAAATTCAAAGCATCCAGGGCCCGTATGAACATAAATTTGCCATCAGATGGCAAAAACATCCTATCACTGCTCATTTGACCTAAGTAAAAGCCTCTTCTAATCATTACTAATTTTCTGAGTCAGCAAGTATCATTGATATCTGTCACGAATCACACAGATTTACAACTCAATACAATACAATACTTGGGAACCAAGGGAAAACCCTCTAAGATTTAAAGAGTCTTAAATTCTATTATCCAAAAACTGGAAAAAAAAAATTTAAAAACGACAACAATATAAAGAAAATGGTAAGTAATGGCAGGATTTTGACTTCTGATATTATCACAAGATAAGAAGCATCTAATTTAAGGGAAGAAAACAATTACTTAGGGCTAGCTACGTGTAGGGCAACACGTCTGTTACCTTTCTGCTAAATATGAAAGCTCCTGCAGTCCTTCCTCACTATCTTCGTAAGTTGGAAATCAGCTTTGCCATTTATAACACAAGGCATTTCAGCGAGGCACCCAATTGGGAGATATTTTTAGACTACAGAGGAGAGATTTGTTGGTTAATAACCTTGCAGCATTCATGGTGGAAGAGTCACTGACAAAGTAACAGTTTGAACACTTGTTCTTTGTTGAATTCATCACCTTCAACCAATAGCTTCTAAACATCTGAAAGTTCAGAAGCCTGTAAAAGTAAAATGCCTGTGTGCACTGTTTTGGATAAAATTCAGTCAAAGATCATAAGGTTAGGAACTGATGAAGCAAAAATTTCTACTGTGGGAACAGACAATACCTAATTAGATCTACAAATTTGACCTGTTATGTGTGTACATATTTAAAACCATTCTACCATCCACTGGTGCCCAGTTTTATCTTGCTTCATCGACATTTTTGTAGGAATAAGTTATTTACTATAATCAATGGACGTTTTGCTTTAATAACATATACAAAGCATTGGCTTACATTACACTGTCACATGAGAACTACTCTCATAACTGAACTCTTGAAGATAGGTTGGCAGGAGATGGCCCACAGCTTCTGTAACATAAATTTGCTTTGTTTTGTTCATTAATGTCTCCATGCTGCTGACCCAGAGAACAGAAGAGATAATTACTAGGTGTTTTCAACACCATTTCCCACTGAAATTAGCTTGCCATATCAGGAATAGAAAACAAGCTCTGCAAAACAGGTACAGTCCCCATATCTTCCTACTGAAGCAGAGTGAGTATCACAGATTCAGCACATTTCTAATACTGGTTATATCGTTCATGCAATTTAGCTTTCACCTTGTGTAGATAGCTCATGCCTCTTTCATTAGCTGAAGCAATTAAAGTACAGTCAGACATAAGATTTATATTTTCATATTCCCTCTTTGTGCGATTCATTTTGAGATAATTAAAATAATTTTTCAGTGAAGCTGTCACAGCATAATGAAAAATGTTACGGGAATACAAAAAAGACTTGTAAACATTTATGAGGGGTTTTTTTTTTAAAGGGGGAGGGATCCACAACAGCTTTAAAAGATCAAAAAGGATTCCCAAGGTGAAGAAAGAACTATGACAGGATGTTTAAGAGGCAGCTTACAATTACTTGAAAATAATTACTTTCCCAGAAACGAGGTATATGAGAAAAACATCAGCTGATTAAACTAATTCAGCATTTTCCCCTTTATTTTATCTCTATCGTTATTACAGTACCTGTTTAGATAAAAGCAGAGCAGACAATGTGAAACAGTACACATCATTTCCTGTATTAGATGCTTTAATCTGCTGTGATTGAGAATGTATTTCTGGACACAGTCCAGACAGGCCTCTGGCAATCAGAACAATGAAGAGACCTGATGTACCTTGTTAATTCTCTTAAGGCTAAATCCCACAATCCTTGTCCAGGCAAAACTCTCATTGAGAGTTTTATTTAGGTTATATTTTGACCTATTAACCTTAACATCTTGAATTCATGGTTCTTTCATCCATATTTTTCCTTCTTTAAATGAAGTATCAGGTTTACTTAATATACTGATACAAAAAGATATTACTAGGTACATCTAATGTGTGTTGTCATGCCACTAGGGAACAGGACTGGAGAAAACCTTTCTATGAGTTATGGTGTAGTTAAACTGATGTGAGCATACTGAAACAGAAGATGGGCATTAGATCATTTACAACCCCTTTTTGCAAGCTGATATGTACAGGAAAAGCACTGAATCAAATACAGCACAAATTACATGACTACAGGACTGAAGGAGTTCACTTCAGCACAAACTTTTTGATTTTTGTCCCACCTCATTTGCTGCCTATTCCTCTGGAGACTGGTTCATATTTTAGTAGTTTTCCTTACATTATCCAGTTTGGAGTTTGGAGTACTCACAAGCCGGTTTGAGCACTTTGGGGGTAACATTCATTTAAATTATAAAATAAAAATACCTCAACAAAGATCTCTCTTGTTCCTTCAAATACTGGTTTTGGTACTCCTCCCCAGGCAGTGAGCAGAGATCCTGCCATATCAGTCTGCTTTCTGAACACCCCTAATAGTTTTATTTTCCTTTTTAATTAAAAAGAGTTAAAAAAAAGCCCTACCTAAATCAAACTGTTTCTGCTCCTCTGGTGCCATTTACATTAAATCCATCATTCAAAGCTTATTTTCTCTTCAGTATATTCTGTCCCTTGACATTTGTAAAGTATTCCTGTATCTCTGCACATTCTTACATGATTGAATCACTACAGTCACCATATTCCTTATCCTTTACAGCTAGTATTAACCACCTCGGTTTATTTGCTGGACTTTTTGCCACGGCCCTCCTTCAGTCTTCACTATGTACTTTGCTAAACTACAGACTTTAAAAGCATTCTACAGGATAATGCAACAGATACCTAAATGCCACCAGTTGGCTGCAACAGAGTCTGGATTCATTCCAAGGTTCATCATGTCCCTTCTCTATCTTCTTTGCTTTTACAGTCCCACTTACATGCCTTTACTTCTATTACTGCAGAGAAATATACTTTCTACTAGGAAATACCTGCCATCAGAGACACAATGTAAATAAAGTTATCTACTCTAGCTTTGAGCTAGATGGTCCAAAGAACGGTATTAGTGACCCAATAGCAGAAATTTCTACACATTAATAGCAAATCCATCACACCCTACAGACATACCGTGAACATTCCTGGACCCCAAGCTCTCATTCCTTACAGATGACAACTGAACAGTCCAAGAGATCACTAGTAAGCTAATGATTCACTTCAGAGCTAAAATCAGTTATTCTTAATTGTATGATATTTCTTTTACTTTCTTCATCACCTGTAACCAATACAAACTCCCCTGTTGTATATTGCTTACCTGGAACTAGGTACCGAAAGCACTTTGATAACTATTCTAACACAGAATTCAATGCTGTATAATTTTCTCTTTAAAAAAAACAACATTTAAAATCATCTACTGCTTTCTTATTCAATACTAATACCAAAGCTACCTGTGCAAGCAACTGTGTAAGTTAAAATCTGAAGGAAAAACCCCACACTTTGTATGTCTAACAGTTTTGCAGTAGGCAAGCACTTAAAAGAAACCAGACCACCCTGTTCACAGCACTGTTCTATTTGAAGTCCTTCTGATGTTGAAACTAATTACACATTTAGCTAGGCAGGCTAGCATCAGAGCTAGAGGAGCAGCTTGGAAAAAAAGAAAAATCAACAATTTAGGGCTTAAAGGATTAGATTCACACCCTAAAGAGAAGCCACAAATAATCATGAACTCTCACTTTGTTTTATGAATGTTCATTGATGTTGGGTAAGATGTGGGCTATTTTTAGATAATATTTCATAAAGAAAATGTCCTGTGTAGTAAATAATTCAAGATGTTTCATCTTAAGAGTAGAAGTAAACTTCCAAGTTACAGCCACTGGGATTGCTGTATGCAATAGTCAAAAGTCTGACCTTCCTTTCCAAACCAACAAAGATTTTAAACAAAGAAACTAAGCTGAGGGTGGAAGTGTTCAGATGTAGAGGCACACCTTTGTCTA
>NW_009915980.1:57339-59779 GCF_000696875.1 Nestor notabilis
TTTTGACCAGCATACTTTCCATCTGTTCCCTAAACAAAGTGAAAAACTTTATCACTAAAAGGAGGTTTCTACTGGTACAATCATGTTCAGAGCTGGTATTTGCCAGCAGGAAAAATGCATTTTGAAAAATAAAGGCCATTAAGGGGGATAAGAGAGTCAGGAAAAAAAAAAAAAAAAACAAAAAAGAGAAAGAACAGCAAAGAATAGGGAAGTGAAAACGTGACAAACGATTTTACCTCGTTTTTTACTTTTCTCATAGGAAGAGCACTCTGATTTACTTGTAGATTCTCATTCACACAGAACTTCACTTTGAACCTCTCCCTTTCACACAAACGTCCTTGTTGCTCACATAGTTACACATCTTGATTTCAAATAAGGAACACGTTTATGCAGAGTATCTACAGCCTCCAAGTGCCCACAGGGGAAACAACTCTTCTCCTAACCCTTGGCAACCCAGGCAAACTACTGTTTGAAAGACATGCTTTAGGAGTTAGGGTGTCATTTACCCTACCCCATACTCATCCTTTAATTATCCATCACTGCACAGTCACATATGTCCTAACAAATTCATTTCTATCATTTCCCCCTTCTCAAAGAACCTCATTTCTGTCAGACATCTGCAAGGGCAAGCTAACCAAGGGCAAGCCCTCAGCAGAGCCACAGCACTTTATCAAGAGATGTAGCAGAAGTGGGGAACTCATGATGTAAGTGCTAGCAAGGATTTTGATTTACATATATGGCATCAGGATACACTAGTATAATTGGAACTGCAGAAGCAACACAAATATGAAATTCAATTCAGAAACCAAAGTTCTTTGGCAAGATAATTCACATTTGTAGCATTTATTTTTTTTCTGTAAAAGGAAGTTAAAGTTGTCCTTTGAAATTTCCTTAGAAGTGGGGAAAGAAAGTAAGTATGGAAAACCTGATTTTTTTTAAAATGCCCTCCTTATTTCTCCTAAAAATGCCATCTTTTATTTTAGGACACAACATTTAGCAGTAAAAGATTCTGAAAATTTCTATTCCTATCAGCTTTCTCTTTAGTGTCTGCTGTCACAAACAATACTTCAGATTGTGATATTCATACTTCAGATATGATATTTAACCTGGAAAAGCTAAAGGTACATTTAGATTTCCAAGCAAGTATAATATTCAATTTAAATGAAAATAATCCTGCAGCAGTTCTCACTTTCCCTTTTCTGCCCATAGTTTAGACAAGTGGGTATTTTTTGTATTTCTTTTTCTCCTGAGCCTGATCTGACATTTTCTTCCAACGCACACAATTTAAGTCCTAAAGAAGGCTGGAAGCAAAATTTCTGGCTGGTAGAACTCCACTAAAGTCAAGGGGAATTTATCCCATATGTATAAAGATCTGGGAGCAGAGCAGCTGTAGCTTAAGAAGAAAGCAGAAAAGTTGAAGTACTCTAGACACAAAAATGAGGTGTAGAAGTTTTCTTATATGGGTCAATTAATGAGCTTCAGTAAGTAATCCTGACTTACTGCTCTGGAGCTGTCACCTTCCATATAGAATATTCTGACAGCCTTGCTCGTTTTATAGTTACAAATGAGCTAACCCTACTACAGCAGGATTTTAACAAAAGAGAAGTGAATCTACAAAAACAAATATATTTATCTGAAAAATAAAAACATAGTCCACTGAAACTCAACTACTGAGACATTTTCTTCATCTAGAACTAGTTGTTGCATGAGTAGCATAACTAATGAACTGGTTTTCCTATAGATTTGTCCCCTACTTTCATGACCCAGTTCCTGCTGCATCCTATGAAAGATAGCCAGAAAGCAGAGTTAGAGCTAATCTGACAGCGCACAAATGCTAATTGGATGATCATGTACATTTTGACTGATTAGCTACAACCAAATGTTACATACCACGTGTGAGTAGTACTACCTATTCCTCTTTCACGTTTCACTGAAATTAACCCCTGGGCTCAAACATAAATGAAAGAACTGAGAGAGACAACCACTACACTATGGAAGCATTCTCCTTGGTCACTAGACTTACAAATAAAAAAATAAACATCTGGAGATACCTCAGAATCCCTGTCACTGTAACAAAACTCTATTTAAAAATCACAGAATTTCTTTCCTGAATCATAGTTACACATAATGAGAGAGAGCAAACGTGTAACTTAAAAGGAGATGCTTGTGCTGTTAATGCCACTGCATGTCCTCTGCCTAAGGACAAACTGAGGTAACAGGCCAGCCTTGTCATAGAATCATAGAATCATAGAACGGTTTGGGTTGGAAAGGACCTTAAGATCATCTAGTTCCAACCCCCCTGCCATGGGCAGGGACACCTTGCACTAAACCATGTCACCCAAGGCTCTGTCCAACTTGGCCTTGAACACCACCAGGGTTGGAGCATTCACAACTTCCTTGGGTGATCCATTCCAGTGCTCACCACCCTCACTGTAAAGAA
>NW_009915981.1:0-28687 GCF_000696875.1 Nestor notabilis
CCTGCTGGGGTTACGGGAGATGGATGTCTTGATGGATGTCTGCATCTAGAGTCGCAGCAAAGGAGTCGGGTGTCTACGTGAAGCAAATGTTGACAAAAGAAAACTGGAGTATTGACAGCAGGTCAGTGCTGATAGAGGCCATTAAAATCACAGCCAGTCTTCGTGGAGAATCTCCTTAGACTACTGGGCCCTAAAAGAGGCAAAACAGGGAGAGGATGCAATTTCCCCACTTAGTTTTAACTATACTTGTATCATTTCAGTATTCAAACTGCTACAGTGAAAGCACCTTAAGCTAGGTGAATCTTTTGAGTTCTAGGTTTTAGTTATGAGGAAGATGAAATCGCAGCAGTGACGGGGTTCATTGTGTTGAAATACCTGTAGTGTCAAAGACAGTGCACATAATATGACTTTTTATATTTGCTTTATCACAAAGACATTGGATTCCTGTTCTGTAGTGCAGAATAACTGAGAGGAACCGCCTGAGACTGTCACTCATACTCAGCACGCTTGACAGACAACTGTTAGGATGGGGAATAGTGCATTAAAAGCCCACCTGGAGACAGCACAGAAAACTGGTGTGTTTCAGCTAACTGGAAAGGGGCTTACAGAGGTAATGTATCTGTAGGGGAAACGTGGCTGGTTTGTGTGCATGACTGATGCTTTTGGAGAGGAATTCCCACCTCTTTGTCATGATGCGCTGCATATATGTATTTCTTATAAATAGTGATGGATAAAATTATGTCATGAATTTGCTTTTTTTTTCCTTTTTGCCTGATTTTTTGTTTTTACTGTCTTCTGATTGAGGATTTATTTAGCAGGGCACTCGCATGCTTGTGAGCTTATGCTTTAGAGTGCATATATGTTCAAGAAGTACTAGTTATTATGTTGCGCTGTTTTAAAGAAAGGCTGTAAACTTGAGGGGAAAACCTGTAAATTTTATAACCATATTGTTGCCTAGAAAGATACTGCACAAGTTTGTCACGTTTAGATGCTTGTGCTGTGTTTAACTGCAGTCATATGACTAGTCTGTACAGGCTGTTCACTGGGCTGCAAGCTTCCTGAAGTTTATTATATCGGAAATTGTCTTGACTTTGACTCGACTGCAGGAAAAACACAGAATGTCCTGGAATCATAAGTCAAGTAACCATTCACTGGATAGCCAAAATAACTCTATATTGCACTAATTTTCCAAGACTTCTAAAGTATCTTTTTCCACTGTCCTACCTTCTCTCTTCCCTTTTGCTCTGCCAAACCTAAGAGAATCAAAATCACTGGCCTGTGGACCAGGATTCATCAATGGTGATTGTCAGGTTTTTCTTTTTTTCAGCTCAGTGCCAAGTGCAGATTAAAGTGGTATGGGATGTAAATAAGGAAAATGGTTTACATAATTATTTTAAAAGGAAAGCAAAAGTAAAATTCCACAATGTGCTAAACTATAGAGTTGTAACTAGCTGTAGAATATTTTTAAATGACAGGCACGTTTCAGAGAACCACACACGAGGACTAAAATAGAACCAAGCTCAAGTCATGGTACACTTCCTTCTGCCTTTTAAATTTAAATTCTTTGGATTAAAATCTACTTCCTCGATGTCAGACTGTCTCCTTTATATCCCTTTTCCCATCCTCAGATGAAAAAAATACATTTAAAAACACCTATTAAGCAAATTTGCCAGCTTAGTTGCACACTGTGGTGATTGAGCATTGTGATATATGTTTAAGCTGTGTAACTTGAACATTCAAAGCTGTAGCAGCTAATTAAATACTGTATTGTTTTTCTCCCCCATAGTTTCCTGAAGATCTGCAGAAGCTTACAAGCAACTTAAGGACAATAGACTTGTCGAACAACAAAATAGAGCTCTTGCCGCCACTCATTGGAAAATTTTCCTTGTTGAAGAGCCTTGCTCTAAACAACAACAAACTGAGTATGTCTGCTTATGAATATCTCCATAGATTTAAAAAAAAAAATAACCTGATTTCTCTGATGAGAAACTAAATTTAATGATTTAACTCTCTCAGGATGTAAATGGGGAGTTTAGTCACCTAAACTGAAATCTTTGGGAATCATGTACAGGAGAAAAAAGCCCAGAGCCGTAAATTCTTCAAAACTAGTTGCCAACTTAGTTGTATTATCAGTTTTGCAATGACATGTAAGTACTTAAAACCATAACGTTTCTGTGCTGTGACTTGCTGATCTGAAATTTTAAGTGTCGAATGGTTCAGTACTTGCACAGAGAACAGGTAAAAAAGAGCACCTGTAGAAAATGTTGCTGGCCATTCAGTGGCTGTTACTGTTTCTGTTGGACAAAAGTACAGCTTTTTGGAAAAGTTAGATGAGGTGAAGAAACTAACTTTTTTGTGTGTTAATTGTGTATTATCTGCCTTTCTGAAAACCACGTTTACAAACTTCTGACTCTAGTGCAACTCAGAAGTGCTACAGGTTATACATGTGTGTAGGTAGAATGAGGGATGCATGAATGCCAGCAGAGCTTACCTGGTGAGGCTTATGTGCTGGTATGATACAGGATGAATTATCTGAGAACTTACTTTTGAGTAATACCTTTAAAAAGCTACAGCAAACCTGTAGCTGTGAATTGTGTGGGACTTCAAGTGTCATAGAATACATCGGCAAAGTGGTTGGTAAGGAGTACAACTGATAGTCTAAACTCTTTTGATAGTAGTGTTTTCAGCCTCTGATTTGAAGGTCTGCCGTGTCTGCAGGTTATTTTAAAGATACTTATGGAAGATGGTTAAAAACCATGTGTTGTCAGTGGACCTAACTTTCTTTGCAGGGATCTGTGCCTTCATTGGAAAATGAATCCTGTGAGAAATTACTGTAATATAGCACTGTTTTACATGCAGAAACTTACTTGAATTAAAAGGGTAAGGACGTTTACTGCTCTTTGTTTAGGTCATCTCTTTGTTCTGTCATTTATTTTTAGCTGCTTTACCTGAGGAGCTGTGTAAACTGAAAAAACTGGAAACACTACACTTGAATGGCAATCACTTGAGGCAGCTGCCGGCTGCATTTGGACAGCTTGCAGCTCTCAAAACCCTGAGCCTTTCTGGAAACCAGCTTCGGACTGTGCCTACGCAACTCTGTGGTCTTCGCCACTTGGATGTGGTAGATCTTTCCAAAAACCAGATCCAAAACGTGCCCGACAGCGTGGGAGAATTGCAGGCTATTGAACTCAATTTGAATCAGAATCAGGTCTGGTAACAGAGATATTATGGACGTGGTTTATCTTGGACTTAGTACGTCCAAGGAGCATAAACTCGGACCATCACAACTTTATAGCTAAAAGACCTCCCTGTTATACAACAGAAATGAGGGATCACAACTAGAATTTATGTACTGGTACATCCCACTGCCTGATTTAACTAACTGATAAATCCTGAATTTAGTCATACAGAGAATTATTTGAACAGTTCTTGAGCAGGAATCTGATAAATGTGTAGTTTCCCTGTCATCATGGAATAACAAAAAGTTACTTGGACTTTTGATCATTATTATGGTTGCTTACATATTGTTGTCAGGTAGTTACTGTTAATGTAGTTTATATTTACATGGTAATTGTTCCACATTAGCCTGAAACAAATCACTTAAAGTAATCATGGACTGTTAACATTTTAATCCCATTTCTCTTTTCTTTCTACAGATTTCCCAGATCTCAGTACAAATCTCCCACTGTCCCCGCCTCAAAGTGTTGCGTTTAGAAGAAAACTGTCTAGAACTCAGCATGCTTCCTCAGAGTATCCTCAGTGATTCCCAGATCTCACTGCTTGCAGTAGAAGGCAACCTCTTTGAAATCAAGAAACTCAGAGAACTGGAAGGTTATGACAAGGTTTGTGTCTTCTTGTGTGTGGTTTTTTTTAAAGAAGCTTCTAGTGAAGTTCTTACTCAGTACCTCCTCAGAGTACTAAGCATTCATGCTGGTGACTAACAGCACAGTCTGTTGGTATTGTCCCTGGTACTGGATTTGTAACTAACCTCAGAAAAGAGTTTCTAGAGTTCTTCAAAGATTAACTTCCTCATAGGATTCAGGATCAATGTTCTTTCATCAGTATCTATTGAAGGGTCACTGGTGATGACAGGCATGTCATCTTCACCTTAATAGGACAAAAACTAATGGATGCATCTTATTATGCAGTATTCTTAACTGCTCATCCTTAACACTTAAGATTTGACCGTTCAGCTCTGTGAAGACTTGCTTTCTGGAACATTAATCTTAATTATAGCAAATGGCAGAAACTTTGGGAGTTTTTTTGTTTGTTTGAGATGAGATCTCTAATGTTTTGGAGCTCTAAAGCTCTGCAGTATCTGGGAAATGAAAAGATGCTTTTGACGCAGAGTGCTTTTGAGTCTCAGAGCAGCAGCTTAGCTGCTTTCAATAGTAGCGAATCTTGTATTAACTTCCGAATCTTTGTTTGTTTTCTTTGTAGTACATGGAACGATTTACAGCTACAAAGAAGAAGTTTGCGTGATCATTATTCAGACCCTGTGTATTGCCAGTAGAAGAGTTAGTGTCTGAAGCACCTGCTTCACTAACTTAAACCAAGGCTGATGGAGAGTACTCCTCCTCTAGTAGTCTCATATGGTCTGTTAAGGCCACATTGAATAAACTTGAACTAGAGAACATGGGTATTGAACTGAGGAACCTGCCCAGGGGCCAGTTTTGGGTTTTTTGTGCCAGTTTAGCTTTTACCACACTACATGTTCTCCTTTGTCAGGGCTTGTTCTTTCACAGAGAAAGGGGAATGAGCTGGCTGTTGATCTGTAAGAGGATTATTTCTTCTGGAAACATTTTTCCATAATAGCACATGGAAGTTCTACCACCAAAGCAGATCTGAAACACTGTATGTCTTGCAGTAAGCACTATTCTACAGTGAAGAACTTTTACAGCTGAGGTTTTAGTTTATAAGCTGTGTAAGTTTTTTTTATGAAGCACAAATAGTTGTGGCTAAGTGTTCTATTAACTGCTTCTGGTGAAAAAAATCATGGTTTGAGCATCCTTCATTCATATTTTACTGTACAGGCTTTCTTTTCCCATAAGCAGGAATTGCACTACAGTCCACTTCTGCTTAAGCTGTATCAAATAAAAATTAGGTTCATCTGCAGCATATTCAGTAAAAATGTAGATTGCTAGAAAATACAACACCCTTGCACTGACTCCTTGTCTAAAAAGCAATGCTAAAAGGTTTAATTGTCAGCCTACTGCTGCTGCCTTATTACCAAAAGCACCTAGAAAGAGCTAAAAATGTATGCAATTATGTAACTTATACTGAAAAGAAAATTGTACTTGATTATTTTAGTAAATGATTTTCAAAAAATCAGTTCATGTTTATTTGGTGTAACTGCTGCTGTTGTCACTTTAACAAGTAGTACCAAGTTATCACTGAAAGCTGTCACTTAGGTGCTTGGTTCCATCAGTTGTTGGGAACAGCTGTACTTCAACTGCTTTGAGAAGGCAGACGATTTGAGTATGTCAACACTTCGTTGTGTATGTCAACACTGTGACAATTCAGTTAGTATACACTGCACAATCAGGACAATGAAGTAAGAGCTCTACTAAGTACACTTCTTGGCAAGATAAGAACAGATGCATCTATTCCTAATGAGATTGTCTTTCTTACGTAACTACAGTTCTTTACTTAAACTTTCCTACATGAGGTAAGAAAGGCATTTGGACACCAACCTCCTTCAAGCTGCTGGTGTAATCATTAATGTGCTCAGTGTCTCATGCCGTCTCCTGTAAAGAAAAATTAACTGACCTCTCTGCCAATTGTATTTGCTCTGTGTAACAACTATAATTAAGATTAGCAATAAGTGGTTCTTTTATATGATGCTCAGAAGATATATCTAGTTGCTTGCCCCTGTTGCTGTCTAATTTCAATTCTTACATAGTAATACCTCTTGTAATACTGTTTGAAGGAGCATCGTCCTTCAGGTGATGGATGTGATCCACCATCATACACAGAACCAGCTTTACTTAGGAACCCCCATTCCATATGCTAATTTATGGAAGAACTACTAGCTTCCTGCAAGTAGCTGACAGCAGACAATGGTTACGAGGCTACCTAGTTTTGTAAGGGAAGTGCTTTAAGAATGCAGCTGTATGTTACCATAATGCAAGGCCCTGTATAGGCAGAAGTATTCAGCTTTGTACTATAAGACTCCACAGATTATGATGTGCAAACCCAGCAGTGAGTAGTTAAAGCCCCAGGCTTGTTTTGAATTTTACCTCCTTCCACTTGATACCTAAATCCTACTTGAAATACTAGTTTTTCTCCTAGAGATTTGCCATGCATGAGATATCACAGAAGAAAGCCCCTCGGCAGATTTCCCCTTTGCATTCCCCGTATCTGACAACTACAAAGAAGCATTCTATCATCAGTGTGCATCCACTTGGCAGTTTTGTGCTCTGGTCATTTTTGTTTTGTTTTAACTGGAAATATCTGCGCTCAAACATGCTGCTTCTCTCATTTAACATTTTTTAATCTGGATTTGTCTACTTCAAGACATGTAAGAAAAGAGTTTAGATCAGAGTGTTTAAAAATGATGCAGTTAGCACTGCTATAAAACAAACCAAGAATTCCTCAAACAAAGCCTTTCCTGCTTTTGGAAGTATTTGAGAAAGTAAGTCAACATTTCTCTTACCTGATCACTAGTACATTTAGAAACCTTTTACTTAGTCATTATGAGGCTCCTTTGCTACCTTGGATTTATGACAGCTACCTGTCAAGCAGAGGTGAGAAAACTATGAAAAATACTGAATGGTGCTAACCAAATTTGTTCAAGAACAGAGGAAGACTACTTCTGCTTCAAGAGGGAAAAAAAAGCTGGCCAATACCTTTTAGATTTCTTAGCTTTTTAGATTTGCAACTCCTGAAGTAGAAAACGTTACCCTACTTAATACCACTCATGTATTTTATTTCAGACCTCTGTAATTTGCTCTCCAGTTTCCCATTGCAGCAAGACACACTTTTCATCCATTTATTCCATCAATATTTAGGTAGTGCATTGCTGTTTGAAGTGCAGCAAAGGTGAATTAGCAACTGCAAGTCACTGCATTATGTAAACAGTGAACTGTGTCACCATACAGCCTTCACAGAGGAAGGTTCTGCAACATGCTGCACAAGCAGCACATGCTGCAGTTCATGCATAGCTACCCCTGTGTTCAGAGGCTTAATTCATCTTTCATCAAGGAGTAGGCTAGCTTGAATTTACCCATTATCATCATTTAAGCGTGCCCATGGAACATATGCTCCATGCTCAGAATAGCCACATTTTTCAGTAAGGTTTTTTTGCCACTAGTTACTGGTAGAAATACAGTATATGAGAAGTACTTCTTCCAAGCCATTCCTGGGTACACTATGCTCTCTTCCAGCTCAACACTGATGCACATCAACGCAAGTCTGTATTTTGCCCCTGCCCTCTCCCCCAGCAAGAGCTTTCAGGGAATGAGGCCCCACTATCAGGGAAAATACAATTTAAATCTCCTCACAAGAGAGACTGCATTGGCAGGAGGTTGAATCACTGGATTTAACTAGTTATTTGCCAGGCATCTCTTTCCAATACTTAACTGGAAAGTTAAAGGCGTTTTACAGAATTCTTTTATCATCCTGATGTCCAGTCCCATGTCAAATCAGTGTCTTTCAGAGAGATGGACACATTTCATGGTTTGAAGTTAGATGATGTTTTTTATGCATGGATGAAACCCAGAGTGTTAAAGATCATAACAGTCCTCTCTTCCCAACCACACCCATTCCTTTGTTAGCATTAGGATTGCTGTGAACTAAAAATAGAAGGGAAACTTCCTATTTACATAGTAGCAACTAGTTCTGTCAAGTTTTTCAAGGACAAGAAACTAAAAGCCATTTCTAAGAGAAAATAATTTTAAAACACATTCACTTATAAAAGTATGTATTTTTTGTGCACAATATATAGTTTAACAATCAAAAGCAGAAAATGTAAACCTTCATTCTTACTAGCATTCAGAAATACAAAGATGTACAAGTGTTGATTCCATCCCACAGAAATGGAAATTAAGCATCTATTCTACAGACAACAGCAAGACAATCCAAGAAGCAGTCTGTGTCATTCGCTAACATAAAGTTACCAACTCCCTCATGGATTTGACTCTTGCTGCATCAGCAAATAGTGCTGACATTCCACTAATACTCAAGATTAGAGCCTCAGAAGTTACTTGTGTGGTATTCATTGCAATATTGTGGTTCTGATATATCAGTCACAGCATTCTCTCAGCCAACATGCTAACTTGTTACTGCTCAGGGTAGTTAAGAACATGGACTTTCAATGGCAAAGGAGAAAAACATTCCAATGTTTGGAGTCCACATGCTCCAGAGCAGGTTTGCACTGTTGTAGCAGAGTAAGTTAGTCCCTTTAGTCTCCTGTTCCAGGGGACAATCAGTTCAATAAAGTATAGTTTCCTTTCACAACCAGCAGCAAATATCCCTTCAGTTAACCCGAAGTTTTTAAGAAGGGGGGCGGGGGGGAAAGAAGCATACAAATGTCTTGTGCTTTCCCATGCAAGTGGTTGTTAGAAATTTACTATGTGATGTTCTTAAAAGTACTTCTTCTCTACTTGTATTTTTAAGCACATAAATCTTCAGTTACAAAGTGGTAGATAATGAGTTTTTAAAATTCATTATCTTCCAAACAATTGCTGGAAGCCAGACAGAAGCCAACACACACTACTGAAATATCCACAGTCCCCTAAAAATGACTTCATCTTATTCACATAAAGTCTACCACTGGCCTATTTATTACATGCAGCGGCTCCATCCTTTGGATAGATTTTTTTTTTTGAGAGTGAGGGGGTGTATATTTTGTTACTTTTCTTCTTTTGTTGGGGTTTTTTGTGTGCGGTTTTTTTCCCTTAGATACCAAGTTGTCCTGTTGAACAAACTGAGAATATACCAGTAATCCTGATGGTATTTCTACTATGAATTAAAAAAAACACTGCATTTCAGCAATTAGTGTCATCTCAATAACTCTGGGATTCATTATCAATGGTTACAGGATACTTGTGGGCTATGTTTCCAAAAAAAACCCCACCTGATAATGAAATTGTTTTCGTTATTCCTCCAATCAATTTGGTTTGAAGACTTCTGCCATTCAACATTAAGTATCACAGGTTAGTCCAAAGCACTATTTTCACCTTTAAGACAGGCATTATTGCTGGGTGGAGTTAAAATTATACAGATCACTTGCAATTTATTTGCCAAAATTTTTCAAGAAAATCCTGGAAATAAAACTGATTAAATTACAGTAAAATCAAACCATTTTTCTTCATAGGAAGAGAGCTTTACCTCACCTGGTCAGAAACTCCTCTATTCTGCAGCACAATAGGAACATTATAATTGCAAGCAACTTGAACATGTAATATTTCCAACTGCCAGTCGCACGGTCTGCAATAATAAATCAGTCAGGAATCTATTTAAAACTAGTTTATTTAGAACTAGCATACAGTTCATAAATAGGTACTGCTTCCTCCTCACTTGTGACAAAGACATTTCAGAATAAGCTTCTCTATTTTCAGTACAAAGTCACTGCTGAGAGCAAACTGCATCAGATCAGTCATTATTTTGCACTGGAGAAAGGCATAAACTGAACTCCAGTGAAAACTGGCCAAAATAGACTGATACAGCATGAAAGACACATGCTTTTCTGCTCAGTTTCTTCCAGTTAAGATGCATCATTCAAACGCTTAAAGTTAACTTTTAGATCAGGGGCATAAAATTTTCCATCAAATAAATACTTCAGGGAGATAGTTTTATTTTGTTCTACTCATATGTGCGCGGGGTTTAGAGCAGGTATAGATACTCACAACAAATATGAGAACAATGCAGCATGATTTCTAGGCATGGCCTCCAAACCAATGTTGATTTACAGTAAAGAAATGGAAACCTGTATATTCCTCCAGTTACCTTTACACTAAAGTTCGTGTGGTTCGGAGTGTTTTAAAGCCCTCGACCCACAAGTACTAAGCAGTAGGCCTCTTTAATTCTGTAACTGACAAACTCAGCCCCAAACCAATCACGTGGTTTAGACTGCAAAATTATCGTTAGCGTGCTAGAGATACAAGTCAGACAATATTCACCAAGTCCCTATTTTAGTGAAGACACTCAATTTATGAGGTATTTCAAACAGTGCAAAGTGCCCTCTCCAACTTCCCACAACTGTGAATTCAGGTTACTCTGCTTGTTCAGCTTCAATAAAAGACTATTTTGGGTGCAGGGGAAAAAGAAATAAGAAACATGCAAGAAGATTCTCAAAGCCGTAACACCTTTAGCCCTGAGCAGTTTAAACAAAGGGAAGGCAGATGAGTAGGAGGAAGTTATGTTGTTGGCTGCTTTCTTGGAGTCAAGGCCATGTTTACATGAAGCAATATAAAAAATAAAAGACAATTAATCCCTACAGAAAGGGTTCTGCTTCATTTTACCAAGCCCCTCTTATTTCAGATTAGAAGATTCACAGAAGATTCACAGATCCATGAATATGGTGGCTTGCAGCTGGAGAGACAGTGTCATTAACAATGACAGCAGGCTTTAATTGTCAATTAGTTTCTTGGCTCTGACATTGGCTTGCTCAATGCGTTCCCTGTTTGTATCAGCCTGAAAGAGAGAAATTCACAAGTCATCTGCAGACTTCTTGCAAAAACATTTAAGAATTCAAACGGACAAAAGCTTCTGCAATGCAGAGTATAATCACTATGGTAGGCAGAAGACGAGCAGCTTCTGTAAACTAGATGACCTACGAAAAACCCAGTAGCATAACCTTTTATTAGGGGTTTATTCAGACTAGGAGTCCTGTATAACATTGCAGGCTACCAGTCAAGCCTATGTATTTCCCAGGTGAGTTGGAATTTTACTTTTTTTTTCTTTAATAAAAGTAACTTCAGAATAGAGCTGATGCTTTTAAGCTTAATACCACTCTTGTTTCTTTATATGATACTGTCCTTTGGAGATTCATTCACCTTCAACATTTTGACTTGGCTTCCACACGGTGCACTAGATTTCAAAACAGTTCTCAGCAGAAAAGGGTAAATTTAAACATCCTGAGATAGGTTGCCAGTCTCAAAGCCAGGAATAACATTTCCAAGTTTATTGCTGCTTTGTAAAGCAATTCTACCTTGTTTATAAAATGTTAAGTTAGTAAGATTGATCAGCAAGATTTATTCAAACCGCTAAAAATGAAAGTGTCAGGCCCAAACAGGTGCTTGAAACTACCAGAATCACTGCTGCTGCAAACAGTAATTCCCACTTGCAGTTAATCTGACCAGGCAGTTTTCAGTCCACATGATAAGCTGTAAGAATTTCATACCTCATTTTAAACTGATGAAATTTTCTAGTGTTCTTTAAAATGTTTGACTTTTACTTGGTAATCATACCAGATCTGTGGCTTCAGGGAACAGTGAAGACAATTAAGGCATCCTCCGTAAGATCATGTGGATTGCCTTATTAGTGCCACAACCCCAAAATGACAAGACAAAATTGAGATGCTGACATAGATACAACCAGCATTTGTGTCAGTCTAACTCTGTATTTGAGAAAAGTCCATTCCTCTCATTTTTAACCCTACTGGGCATTTCATGGTATCTTTAACTTCCTGTTTTGTCTTAATGACATGATTTTACAAGAACTGGTGTTCACTTCTGCTTTTTTTAATCCTTTGTATACGCTACTCATTAAAGCTTTCATTTCCTTTCTTGACTGAGATGCCTGTGAAAGCTTCTATTCATTTCAGAATACGGGAATTTCTAAAATATGCCCAATTTCCTCATAAGATACATACACCCCAACATATTTATAGAGGATTCATCTGTTCTGGGAAGTTAGTCTTTAAAGCAGTAACATTTGGAAAAAAAAAGAAGTTACTGGCTATGACTTATTTCATATGCTGATGAGGGCAGAACATGTCCCTTTGCACAACAAAAGCTATTATACCAGTCCCAATATTAGCCTGCCAATGAGAATTAGGGCAGTGAATCACTTGTGTTTTATTTTATGTTCAATGATTATAGTGACTTCTTAGGAATTCCAGAAGAATCTTGCTATTGTCAAAAATACCTATTCCCTGCCATGTACAAGATTCCCAGTGAGCAAAAAAATCCTCCAGTATGTTTGCCCTTTCAATCCAATCAAGTTTAGAAGTTCAGTTGTTTTCAGAGTAAGCAGTGACCTATGCTGTATATTTAGGTTTCCTGACACTCTGAAGCTTTTGAATTCTCAGCTACACACCCAAACACCCAGATATCTCTCTTGTTCACATCACTGCAACCCAGACAATGGTATAATCTTGATGCATACTTATTGCAGATACATGTAGATACAGCAGTAAGCCCATTCCTTATAACTTCTCACTTACAACCTAACCTCTAAGCGGAAGGCAGAGAATACCTTTGACACTTACCTTTTCATTTATCCGGTCTATTTGTTTATTCTGGGCATCAATCTCATTGCCCATATCCAAAGCCATGTTTTTCAAATTCCCAAGAATGTTTCCCACTTGAGCAAGATTTTCATCCATTTCATCTTCTCTGGCATCATTTGTTATCCTGTTCAAGCAATTAAAGACAATGTTTTTAGGAATCTAAAGCTTGCTTTTCCTTACCCAAAATTTACTTTAATATCAGTTATACCTTGGCTCAAATACATTACCTGTCAGATGTTTCTCCCCTTTTAAAACCCCACATATTCCAAGCAAGCAGCCCCCCAAAAAGGTGCTAAGCTAGCCACTATTAGAAAAATAGCCTTAGAATTTAAAGTAACAGCTACTAGAGGAAGCTTAAGACATGAGGTTGTCTCAAATACACTTTATGACAGTAAAAGTCCTTGATATTTTTAACAGACTCCTCAATAACTGAGCACTAAGCTCAACAGTCCTCACATCCAGAAACAGACTAATAATAGCACTGATATGAAACAAATGGAAGTTTAAGATGAGCACTACAATACTGAAAGTGCAGGTGTCTCTCATATCCTCTCCAAGTGGCAACAATTCTTCCAAGCAGCACTAAAAACCACCTTATTATTTAGCAACTTCACCCAAAATGCATCTTAAAGAAGCTGACAACTGGTAAATTTAGGATTTCTGCTTTTGAGATTAACGTAAAGGAGCAAACCTTGTAATATATCCACCACTTGGTCCTCCTGCAGTCTGAAACTGCTGCTGATTTATTCTTCTTGGTTGCATGGATATCACATGATCTGCCGAGTTCTCATTTCCATCTCCCCAGGTCGTTCTGTATGTCTTGCTAGCCTCGAAGTTCTTTGTCCTGCTCCATAAAAATAAGAAATCTGAACTGCTACATCAGAATATGGCTTCCTGACTGAACTGCTGTATTAGTCTAGGATTTTCAGGGACATTTGTGCCAGAGAGAGATTAGATTTTGTATACACAAGACCTTGTCTATGCAATGCAATTTCCTATATTGTGACAGTACAAACGTAACTGAGTTACTGTGATTAATTTGGTCTTCAGCTTTAATAAAAGCACAGCAATTTCCTCAAAGTAACATACTTTACCAGAAGAGGGGAAGCTTATGACAGTAACAGGAAAGCTCACACAGTCATAAGATAAAGTTGTGTTTATGACAGGAGCTAGTCTAGAGTCAGGATTTTCAGGGAAGAAATGGGGATTAATGAAAAGATTCCCTCAGACAGAAACAGCTACCCTGTGCAAGAAACCATTAATATCTACTGGTTTTTGTTGAACATCTTCTGTTGCTAAGTTTTTCTTTTCAAAGTTAATGTACCTCAGGTTAATTCTGATTATGAAACAACAGTAATCATGTTTAAATAGCTCCTTCATTCTGCAATTTGATTGTACTAACCCCATTAAAGCAACAAACCAGCTCACCATCACACTTTTATCATATAGTTCAGGAGAGAAAAATACAGCAGCACACTGACATGAAACAATGACAACAATCAGACCCACAAAAGCAAGAGGGGAGGAAAATACAACGAAAAAATAATTGATCTAAATTGGGATCAGTTTCTATGAGCCCTAAAAACATATTTTGAGAAGAATGTTCTCATGTTCATCTTGTTTGCTGGCATTTTCAGGTTTAAGCTTGATAATCCAGACTCCACTGCCACTTTTCTGCTTCTTTAAAAAGCCTGTGAGGGGAAATCTGTAGTGTCTTTCAGTACATCTAAGTTCACAATTACAGGTGATGGATTTCTTTGTAGTGCCTTTCAACAGCCCAGACATTTCACATTTGAAGAAGTGTCAATGTAATTAACTGTAGCTGTAATTAAAAATTCCCCTCATTCTGCTGGCATTTATGTAATTGAAAAGGGAAATTGTGTTTCATAGGTCAGATTCTATAAGAAGTAATCTAGTATGAATACATCAAGGGAAAGAAATGGAATTGTTACACCTAGAGGAACTCTAAAGAAACCTAAACTAGTCAATTCTAGCTCCCTGTGCATACACAGGCTTAAAGATCTCTTTAAGTAGGAGATTTTTATAGCAGGAGAGCTTTGTGTGCTTGGCTTCTGGATTAGCAAAGTCTTAGGTGCCAGAGGTAACTGAGGAATTTATTGAACAAAAACAAGTGGCCTGAAAACTACTTGCACATAAGTACACAGCTAGAAACAGAACTGCTGCTCAAACTAAGCAGTTAAGAACAAAGCTTCTCACCATCTGATTTTTAAGAGCTATTTTTCAAATTACTATATATTCACTTGTCTCGTATTTCCATAAGCATAAGGCAATTCACAAAACCTGTCAAGCTAGCAAGGCCTCAAGCAGTTGTTCAACATTCCCACTGGTAATGCGCTCTGTAGTAATTGACATTTTCTATTCACATCAGTATTACAACACACCACAGTCACAATGAGACCTGCATGCAGACATCATACACATGCAAACACAAATCCAATAGAAGCATCACTTCAGACAGCTGGTTAAATGTACATCTGCACTAGTAAGACTGACCTTGTCCTAAAATCCGTTTTCACCAGTTAAGTGAATACAGCTTCTTATCCTAGTCTTCATTTTTAGAAAGCAAGCATCAGTGTTAGGAGAGAATGGAAAAGAAAGAATAGTAAAGACCAGCAAACTGGAAAACAGTTATTAGTACATAGATTATATTAGAGTGCTGCCAGTATTTTGTTTTCACAAAGCTTTTATACATAATCTAAGCCTAGAAGAAATAAGATAAGCACTATTTAATTCAGCAAGCATTCTGGTTCAGCTTCATGCTTTATGAAAACAAATGAAATGCTTTAGAGATAACTGGTTGACAAACAACTCCAACATTGACAGAAAACCCAATGCCCCAGATATATGAAAGGCATTCAAAGTTTCTTCCTCTTTGCCCTCTACTTGCCTAGTAGATTTTTTTGCACATTACTGCCTATTTTGATACACAACTCATTATTTCTTTTACTGTAATATGTGTACACCAAAAGACTGCCACAAGCGTTCACAAACTCTGAGCTTGCTCAGTGTCAATAAGCTGCTTAGCTTCGGAGAAATAAGACTAACTACAGAAAACAAAGAGTGAAAGTGTCAAAACGCTCAAAGTCCATTAGATTGATAAAACTAATATAGATCAGTAAGCACACCTATCTAGAGGTAAGGACAGAACCATCTGCATTTTCCAAGTACTAAAGCTCTATGACTTTCAGCCTTAGAAGCCACACATACCTATCCTCAATGATCCTCAAAGTATTAGTCTGCTGGATAAGCAGACTCAGCTATTCCAAGGAATATTTACCTAAGTTTATGCTACCTCTCAGTTGAATGATAGCTGGGTTTTGGATTTTTTCCCTCACACTAAAGAGCTAAAAATGAACACACACACTATTCACTTCAGTGGTCACACTCTTAAAAGAACTTGTATCTTCTTCACTTGGAAGAACTGTGATCACATTTAATTCTCACAAATCAATTCCATACTTTGCTGCTTAGATAAAGCTAGCACACCTCCAAAAAAAAATCATTGTTTTTCTTATGACACTTATTTCTGAATTGTTTAGGCTGATTTGTATCTCTAAACGACTAAATAAGTGCCAATCAAAAGACACTCTTAACTGACTTGATTATGGTAACCAGAACACTGATGTTCTAGAGGTACTGTTAAGCAGGGTGCAAGAATTTATACAGTCACTAGTGAAAGATTAAAGCTTTAACATCGATGTGTGTTCTCCTACTCTTCCTGCCTAAAGCATGGACATTTTTGAAGTGCCTAGAGAACCAACATTACTTTCCTTATTCAAAACAGAAGTTTTCCTGCTTTTAACTTAGTACAAAAGTACTTTTGTGAAAAAGTATTTTTGGAGTCAAATTTTTAACACAGGCAGGCACTTACATATAGCTATTCGCAGTCCAGTTTAGTCTCACCTGTATGGAGATTGATAGTATTTTGCCAAATATAAGCTTTAGAGGAGATTAAGGCAGAATTGTGCAGGATGTTACACAGCAGCTATATTTACAATGAAAGGGGGACAATACATGGTTATATGCAAGTAAGCTTTAGCTAGCATCCCACAATTTTAAAAGGGTGAACCTCTACAAACCAAAACAGCTGACCTCTCTAGAGAGTCAGTATGTTTCAATAAGCTCTTTTATTAGACACCATCTCCCAGTAGGGTAGCTATTGGGGACATTCTAGAACTTCAGACCCAATTACCTGTTACAAGGACAGACACAGAGCCCACAACATTTATTGAGCTCTGTCAGTGTCTTCTCAGCTTCTCTCATATCCTTATTTATCTGGTCCATGCCTTCTTCTATGCGATTCAGTTGTTCTAGAAAAGAAACAAGTAACCTGAATAAACATGAGTTGGGGGAAATTAACATTTCCTTCAAGCAGGAAGTTTCAGTTCTATCTTCATACTTTTGTCTTTCCTGCCTTCTAGGATTTTTTTAACTTTTTAGTTTATTTTTATCACTGGAAGATATTCAATGATAAGTTTTGTTTACTACATTAAAAATATTTTCTCTATCCTTAAAGAAGCACTTCTGTTGCTGCTTTTAGAATAAATGTAGTTACATTCATGCTATGGTGGGAAGAAGAGCATCTGTAGCAGAGCTGTATTACATTATAACTAACATGGTCTCTCAACTACTTTAAAACCTCTTAACTACCACAAACATATCAGAATAACAAACAAGCAAATCTCATTCTCATATAAGTACTGTTTAATAAGCCTTTAGTTTCAGCAACAATGCCTGAATGATAATGTTTTTTCTCACAGTCATAAAATTGGTGTTTTTCTAGTGTTGGAGAGGAAGAAGGAAGAACTCACCTCCCTGTTCATCCAGCATGGTGATAGTTCTGATGCCAGCATCATGAGACTGCAGAAAGAATTTTCAGATATAAAGCCAGATTTTAACACAGCAACACAAAATCAGGTCTCTATAGGAAATCTGATACGCCAATCAAGTTAATAATAAAACACTGCTAGTGTTTTATTATTTACTACTACTTTATTGTAATAAAGCTATGCTAAGTTTCAAACGGATCCTATGGTAGGCTGATGATAATCTTGCCTAGTGTGTTTGTTGTATGTTGGTTTGGTTTTTTGGGTTTTGGGTTTTGGTTTGGGTTTGTTGGGTGGTGTTTTTTTGGGTGGGGGGAGGGAAGGGGTTGGTTTTGTTTGGTTGTGGTGGTTTATGTTTGTTTAGATATTTTTAATTATTTTAACATTACAATGAGATCAGACTTGTTTGAGTTGGAAGCAATCTGAAAGATCATCTATCCCCAACCCCCCTGCCATGGGCAAGGACACCTCTCACTAGACCAGATTGCACCAAACCCCATCCAACCTGACCTTGAACACTGCCAGGGACTGAGCAGCCACAATTTCTCCGGGCAGCCTGTGCCAGTGTCTTACCACCCTCACAGGGAAGAATTTATTCCTAACATTAATCTAAATCTACCCTTTCTCAGTTTAGAGCCATTACCCCTTGTCCTGTCACTACATAGAATGATAGAATGGTTTGGGTTGGAAAGGACCTTAAGATCATCTAGTTCCAACTCCCCTTGCCATGAGTAGGGACACCACACACTAGACCATGTCACCCAAGGCTCTGTCCAATCTGGCCTTGAACACTGCCAGGGATGGAGCATTCACAACTTCCTTGGGCAACCCATTCCAGGGCCTCACCATCCTCACTGTGAAGAACTTCTTCCTTTTATCTAATCTAAACTTCCCCTGTTTAAGTTTAAACACATTACCCCTTGTCCTACTACTAGAGTCCCTAACAAAGAGTCCCTCCCCAGCATCCTCACAGGCCCCTCTCAGATACTGGAAGGCTGCTATGAGGTCTCCATGCAGTCTTCTCCAGGCTGAACAGGCCCAACTTTCTCAGCCTGTCTTCATACGGGAGGTGCTCCAGCCCTCTTATCATCCTCGTGGCCTCCTCTGGACTTGCTCCAGCAGCTCCACATCCTTTTTATGTTGAGGACACCAGAACTGTACACAATACTGCAAGTGAGGTCTCACAAGAGCAGAGTAGAGGGGCAGGATCACCTCCTTTGACCTGCTGGTCACGCTTCTTTTCATGCAGCCCCGGATATGAGTAGTTTCTGGGCTGCAAGCGCACACTGAAGCCGGCTCGTGTCAAGCTTCTCATCAACCAACATGCCCTTGTAATACTCAGACTGAACTACAACAATACCAAACTAAAAAAGTAAACCTAGCTGTGCCATATTTTGAAGTGTGGCACTTAAATTTATTCTTTATCCCTACACCCTTCAATAGGGCTAACACAGCCTTTAGTCCTTGGAAGGCAGAATAAAAGAAACCAAAACAAAGCCTGCAAAACCATTCCTGAGAACTCAGCAGAAGAGATCAGGAAGAGAGTAGCCCATCACTAGTTTTAGAACAAAGCAAATGAAATCAGCAGTGAGGAATATACCACTGCAGGGCTCTACTGGCTTGAATCTAGCACACAAGTTGCACTCATGCTTTACTGTAAGCTGGCAGCATAGGACTGTCCATGGTAGGAGTTATTTTAGTTTCTATAAATCTCCAAACCATGATACCAAGAGAAATCATGTTGGCTCATTACATGTTCTTAATGTTTGTGTTTGAGAGGTATTCATTATGCTGATTCAAATGCCTCACTGATAACATAGCATCTTCAGTTCCACAGCAAACAGCTACCACCCAGACAGTGAGTACTGGCTTTAAAGCAGTAGTGACCAATCACTTCAGGGTTCTTATTTACTGGATTTTTTTTGTGTGCATTCTTACACTGACAACAAAATGTCTCAAGTCTTCGGCACTTGAAGTCCGAGCATTAGCTTCGTCTCTGCTTAGTGTCTGGATTCCATCTGTCTATGGTATATCCACGTACTAGCAAAACCATCTTGCTGAACCAGTTAAGCTCTGTTTTAGCAGAGCTGACCATCAACCTTATCTTACTCCCTACCAACAGGATGCTCTCTATGTTTTGAAATGACAGTATCAAAAATAACCTTTGTCATTTTTAGAATGGGGTATGCACACCGTAACAGAGTAAAGGAATAGATTCCTCATGCAATGTCACATAAACTCAAAATACAGATTTGTTCCAAGTCATGTACAAAGGTGTTAAGAGTTTCATCATCATACCTATCTTTAAAGTTCACTTATCAGCAGATTGTAAGGTGTATGTAGAGCTGCCTTTGTTTAAAACCAAAAGCAGCCCTACACTCCCACTACCCCACCCAACTGAGCCCTACCCTCTTCCTCAAAGCAAGACATTTTCACACTGTTCACAGGCAAAGGGAGTTAAAAGACAAATGGAAAATATTATGTGAATCAAATGATGCAGCAGCCAAAGGCATAACCGGCCACTGCAGAAGTCTTTTTATAACTGATCTGTAGCATTTGGATTAGGCCATTTTGCTTAAGAGGAAAACAGGTAGAAAGGATATTTATTGGTCCTTCTGTGATGTGACTTTAGATAATGTGAAAAACAAAGTCTAACTCATTCCAACTCTACTGCTGAATTAAAGAAGCAACTTGTAATAATGACAGGTGTGTCAAAACTTTGAGAAAGACAAAAAAGTGATAAAGATCACTTTGTGATAGTTAACATGCTGCCTCTTATACTTAAATTAATAAATCCTCAGGGAATTCAAGTGTTTCCTTACCTCAATGGCCAGGCCAAGAATCCTCCTTGTGCTTTCCAACGACTAGAAAGAGAATTTTAATATGAGTGTGTTAACAGTACATCGGTGTCCCAAAGTCCTCTTCACCAGTTCATTACAGTAAAGCAATTAGTATACAAAGGTTCATGAGGCTGTCGCTGT
This sequence comes from Nestor notabilis, assembly GCF_000696875.1. Classification (NCBI taxonomy): domain Eukaryota; kingdom Metazoa; phylum Chordata; class Aves; order Psittaciformes; family Psittacidae; genus Nestor; species Nestor notabilis. The sequence goes on from NW_009915981.1 coordinate 20,283, forward strand.
GTAATACATTCCACATCAGTCATAGTAGCAGCATACTGGATTTTTTTTTCAATAGCTAGTAAGCCCTTAGTTTTTAGTACTTGTTTTTTAGTACTTTACTTATCCCATTGGAAAGTCATAAAAGAAAACATATTCAAATGAACTTTAGTTAAAATAAGTCATGAAGTATCAACATGGATTAAGAACAGTGTAGGTACTCAGCCTGCATTGTCTCAGTAATCATGGCTGCATCATATGTACTCATATGTCAGGGAGGTGGCTTTATAATTCACAAGTTGTAATTAATTCTTATTGTTAGAAGTCTTCACCCCAGTATTTACCAAGTAAAGTGAGAGTCTGAAACATTCAACTATACCCTTGCAGAGTCACTACCCTAGATTGACTTAATTTTTAAAAGATACTGTAACCTTGGCAGATAAGTAGTTTAATCCCAGATGGCTTCTTGTAACAATTACCTCATCGGTGACCTGGTTGGCCCTCAGCTGGATTTCTTCAGGCGATAGTTCAGCCATGATGAGGAACTATTACTAGTAAGTAATCACGTTAAAGAGAATCTTCCCCCTGTAATAAGGGATATTAGTTAAGCATCAGAATCTCCTTGTATCAGTATTTTCAGTTGAAGCTAGAAGGCAATTTAAAGAATGAAAGCCTACTCAATTCATTCTGCTTAGTACACCTGGTTAGGACTAGAAAGTACTAAAAGAGTTATTCAGCTGATATGACATAACCAGGGAGCTAAGAGAAATGTAGGAACAATCAGTAGGTAAAATAGTTTCCTTTATAAGACTCAGCTTGCTAAACATTTTTTGAAAATCCCTCATTTTTACCTTAAACTAACAACAGATAGAAATTAAATTTTAAAATAAAAAGCTTCTCCTTGTTGGAAAAGTACACTGGTTTAGCCAGCAATCCAGAAATAAATTCATGAAGACACTGAAATTACTAGTATAAGCTTCAAGTGTTCTTCCCTTTCCCTTTGAGGAATTTCAGCATACAGTGAGAAGGGAAAACACACTGACCAAACACCACCTAAAATGATTCCGGTAACACTCCAGAAACTGTATGGCAAGTCCCTTAAATGCAAAAGGATCCGTAAGTTTTAAATGGTACATCTGCAATTCTAGCAAAGGTTTTCAAATCTATCTTTCTCTTAATAAAGATGGGATCAAGAGTCTCATATCTGAAGTCCCAACACACCACTTTAACTTTAGCTATAAACAGGAGATGTATTTTTCCCTGAGGAGACAAGAGGAAAAAGCAAGCCCATCAATAAGTGTATTCTCATTAGAGCCAGGTTTTTCAGAGCTAAGAATCTGCATTTTTGTTGAAGGAATAGTAATAAAGCTGGCACTCCTAGCACTGGGAAACTGAGCTCCCAGGCTATACAATGATTTAATGACATACAACATAAACTGAGCAATAAGGAGCTTTTTAAATTAATTTTCCCCTTAGATTCGTTCTTGCTTTCACATGAGTAGCTTTCAATTAAGTTCCCATTAGCCACTGGAATCACTCCAAACATCCTGTTCAACTAATGTAGGTTCCATTTTTCCCTATGAGATAAATTTTTTCGAAGACATAACATTAGTAACTGCTCTTAGAAGGGTAAATTTATGCAGACTCAGCCAGCTGTTAGCTACAGAAGGGATGCTGTTCACAGAAAGTGCACACCTCCCAGGGTGACCTGAAATAAAGACACCTAACCCCTTACAGCTGAATTACTTGAGGATTTAGAGAATACTTCAGCAGGTCTGGTCTTAAGCACCTAACGTACCTCCTCAGGTTATGGCTAAGACTACGGCTCCAGGAGTTGTTTTTTTAAGTAGCTGTCAACACAAGTTATGTTTTGCTACCATTAAAAAGAAATTAAAAAAATAATTAAAAAATCAGACATTCTCACACAAGGCCTCTCTCTATTAGCTCAGTTTGCAGTAGTCCAATCTCACTATACGATCGGTGACTCTTCACTCACAGGCTTAAGTTTAGTTCCTTTCATAACGTTTATCTAGGGCAGCTCAGTCCCAACTTCGAAGTTGGAAATGCCTCTCAAGCTGGTTTGCACACCTAAGGTCCAGTAAAGCAGGGTCAGGGAGGAAAGGACCTATTTTCACTAAGTAAGATTAAGCACAGGAAAGTAACATCAGGCTGGTTCTTTAGGTGAAGATCCCACATTTACTTAATATTCAGAAACAGGATGAAAAGTCAATGATGTAATTGTACTGAACAAGCAATACCTGGATTACTGTAGCTGTTGCAGGCCTGACCAGCTTTCCTTACTTTGGGTGTCACACAGTCAGGTACCTCTGCAGCTTGGAGCCATAAAACACGTATCTCATCTTGGACAGCAAAAGGGATATCAGAACCCCACCCTATGAATCATCTGCTTGCCAAAAATCCCATTATAATTGCAGAAGAAGCCAGAAATACAGCTATATTCTCAGAGCAACTGGAGATTCCTTTTTCAGCAGCCCTGGTGTCCTGCTCCCCTTTGCAGCTGTGGGTTCAGGCTGTCCAGTTCGTGCAAGCACAACTGCTGGCTGTATGATGTAACCCTAGCTCAGAGGCTCTGTTTGAGTTACCCAATAACCATACTGCAGCCAACACAACAGTAACAGTTCCTTTGCTTTTGAGCCAAGGACATAACAGTAATATTCTCAAACATGGTTAAGAAGGATTTATTTATAAAGCAAGTCTTTTAACAGGTAGCAAGACCCTTAACTTTGAATGCATGTTTGCAAATACGTTATAATACTAACTTCACGCCAAGAAAGAACCCAGAATCTGAAGAAAGAATGTATACTTTACCAAGCCAGATACTGAGTTTTGTGTTTTACTCAATACTGGCAGAACGCTGTCCTGTCCTACTAGAACCACAAATTCATGGAGAAGCCATTGAAAAACAAACCAGCAGCGAGACTGAAAAAGGAGAAGAAAGGAGACAACAGGCAACACTTCCAAATCCCAAGCCAGTAATTCTTGATGATAAAGTTTGAAAGGTAACATATTAATGGAAACTGGCAGTCGTGAATTAACTTGAAATGCCTTGAAAACACAAATACTTGACACTGAATCTACCAGTTCTAAAGGTGACAGACAAGTTTTCTGTTCCACTAGATTGCTTGCAGCTTCCTGAACAACTCTGCTACCAGGCCGCAAGAAGTCCCATGGAAACCCACAGCATTCCTCCTACTTTCTCCCTAAATCAATGGTATTTCATCTTGAAACTGTTTATGACTTGACCAAACACTGAAGAAATCCAGTTGCAAGTTATGAAGGAAAAAGAACCCAGCTTTCTACACAGCTGACACCCATAATAAAGAGCAAAAAAAATTACTTCCAGGATTCCTCAGAGCTGAGGTATGCATGTGCTTATCTTCTGATGCTCATATTTGGACACTTGTAGTGTTTTGTCTCTTGTGAGATGAAAACAATCTAAAGTGATAGTTCGTATGTCCAATTTACAATTGCTCGGATAACTGACCTATGTGGGAGGATGCTAAATAAAACCATTCAGAACACTTGGTTAAGAGACAAATACTCTGACAATCTTTCATCATGGGTAACAGGGTACAGTTACTTGCTAATCTTGCAAGGTATCTGTAAAGAGTAAGTTAGAGCACTCAAGATGTGGTCATTTGTATTGAAATAATAGCTTGGCTATTCCAACAGAACACATATATAGCCAAATGAACACATACACAAAGAAAGGATGCTCATTCCCCCATCCTTCTGCCTAGGAGTCATGAAGCACCCATTAAGGTAGCCAGCTCTTAAATTAATGTTATATGACAAAATTATTTTATATCCAAGACATGAAGATTCCTCAGGGATAAAATACTTGATACAGCTAAAGTGTTCGTGGCATGTATTTTTAGTATAATGTAAGATTTGCTAAGGTAAGCATTTATTTTAATAGACAATGCCCATTAATCCTAGCCACAAAGTAAGCAAAGAAGTAAGCAGCCTACAGAAAGACTTCATATTTACATAACAACTTCCTGACATTTCAGTTTATTTTCTAAGTGGTAAGTTTTAAACAAGAGACTAATGTGCCTGAACACAAAGTAGAACTCCTTTAAAGAAAGGTGTGATATCACCTCTGTTTACTTTTTGTTATCAAAAAGTACTCTACACTATTTACTCAAGTTACCAGACTGCAAGGATTAAAGTTAAACACATTTCAGAGCAACTCCCCCACTATCCCTTGTACCTGGCACCTACAAACTATGCAGAACTAAGCTTGCCAAAAATACATTTTCTCGAAGTAATGGCCCTCATCAAATTTTTCTACCAGGGAACTAATAAGATAACACACATCATCATCTTAACTATCACTGTCTTTAAAAAAGAAGCTTCATCAAGAACCAAGGGCACCAAGCAAATAAACACAGGGCCTGCAAACCCTAAAAACTTATCTTTTCTGCCATTCTTTTTTATTTTGGCAGGAAAAGTTCTCTGAAATTCCAATTCCAAAAACAAGGCTTTAGATAAGAGGTTATCTCTCCACAAGACTGCTCATACTGTGCTAAGCCATTCTGTAAACTCGTTATTGTAATGCATATTGAAATTAGAATATTATGGTCAGAGCCAGATGGGGATGGATTAGTCTTAAGCTACTGCCATCCCTTGGACAAAGAGGAACAATGAGGCAATGGGAAGAAATGAATGTCCGCACAGACTTTTTTCCTACTTACTAAACCTTTAGTCATGGCTCCAAAAACCCTGAAAAGCCTTCAATGCACTCTCCCATGTGGAGTTGTTGGATCAGTCACAAATATTTATTTAATCTGAGTTCTAACCCCAACTACTGCATTGAGAGCCAATACCTGCCAAGCCATATCTTTCATAAGACTGAGTGCAGTAAGAGCAAATTTAGCATTAGTAATACCCACAGTGACCTACTGTCTGCATGTATAAGTCTCCAAGTTTAAATTACCTGCTTGTGATCAGAAAGCTAAGACAGTATCACTTTATCCAACAGCAGCTCACTAGCTGGGAGTCCCTGACAACAGGCATATCAAAAACTTTGGAGACAAAAAAATACAGCATTTGAATCAACAGAGCCTCAAGATCAAAGTACTGTTTTATGCAGCCAGCAACAACAGTCACCTTTGCTACCTGCCTTCCCAGAGCACACTGTGAAAAAGACTAATGTGGAATCTTTTCTTGTTGTCTTAGTCACTGGCCTATGATACTCCTCTGCACCACCAAGGGTTTTTCTTACAACTGTTTTCTTCTTCATTGAGAATTGCTTGTACACTGGATGGCAGCTATTTATGCCAACACTCACTTTCCAATGTAAACAAGTTTCAAAAGCCGTAACAGTGAGGTTGCATGGTCTTTTCAAGAGTTTTTCAACCCCAAATAATCTTTTGAGGCTTATAAAACCCTTCCAAGGTCCTGACAGCTATAGTAGGCAATTTACACGCTGTTTGAATATGCTCTTCTTCAGCACTAGTTGAGAAGCAATTCTAAGGCTTATTAGCTTGGGGGGGGAGGAGGGGGGGGGGGGAATAAAAGTAGGCAATTTACACGCTGTTTGAATATGCTCTTCTTCAGCACTAGTTGAGAAGCAATTCTAAGGCTTATTAGCTTGGGGGGGGAGGGGGGGGGGGGAGAAATAAAATTTACTTCCTTGGTTTACAACAGTCATGGCATATTCTGGCTGTGCTATCCAAAGCACTCAAATCCAGCAAGAATTTATTGTCTTACCAATCTTTGTGAATGAAGCCAACTGCAGGGCACCACAAGGCCTAGTGAAATGCCTGCTTAACTGCAATTACATAGTCCACATCTGAAAAATTACTCTAGGCAAGGAGATGCTGTCAGAGTGACAAGTTTTCTTAAACCGGATAGGTCTACTTGCACCAGACCAATCAATGGGTCTGATTGCTTGCACTTTCACAATCCCACCTTGAACGATCATAAGATTTTTGTCCTGCATCTCTGGCTGAAATACAACACTTGTATGCCTCTGACAGACTCAATGCCTTTCAGAAATTCACATGCATCCACCACATTTTCTAAATATCATAAGTTAATTCCCTGCTCATCATCTTGGGGTCCTCTATCAGAACCTAATTCTATCAATAACCTTCTCTATCAAGTTCTATCATGGTTCTAATCAATATTACTTAACTTTTCTTCCTCTTCACTGACAACCCAAAACTAGCAGTTATGCACAAATGTTTCTCTTTTTTATTTTCTTGTTAAATATATTTTTATAACGTCAAAAATACACAGCAGGCTGTGCCTTGGTGCCTGGTTCCATAAATGGAGAATAAGAGGTTCACAATTTTCTTGTGAGTAGGAAGTTCAGTGAGATGAAGAAACAAGTGTAATATTTTTGGCCATGGAAAACAATAAGCGTGAGAGCTGAAAGGTAGGATAATGTTATCTCTTTGATACCAAAATAATAAATTTTATTAAGTTTGCCTTCTAGAATACTTTATCTTTTAAAAGAGCTATTTCCAAGCTAAGAGTGAAAGCCACATAAATCCCACAAAGTATTCCAGCAAGACCTCATGCCGGTATCTGCGTGTTGTTTTCCTTTTCAAAATCTAATGAAAGTTTATGGCAGCCAGGAACTAAATGTAGCAAGGTTGAGTGGAAAACTTTCACACATATATTATAAAGTCATTTTTATAAAGCCATGATTTGAAACAACCCTACTCTTTCCATTGCTAAATAATTATATTTGACTTCCTCTCCATTTCAGATAAAACAGAAAGTAATACTTGTACTTTATTCTTTTAACATAATCCACTGGTTAGAATACCAGAGCATTAAGCTTTAAAATCCTATTACTCTCAGTTCACTAGTTCTTTCTTTGAATGTTTCATATACATACTAGGGAAGAAATTTTAAATAATAGCTACTAACTAAGACTACTAAAAGTATGATTGAGAAATGCAGCCTATGCCTCCTTTTGAGTAATCTTACCAGAAAGGTAAGAAGTAGATGATACAACCCTGCTGTTGCAACACTTGACTGAAAGCCACTATCTCATGAGCTGTACTTTAGGCATCAGTGAATTGGTGCAGCCTCAGGTGATCATGGACGCTCTCTCAGCTCTTTGTCTTATAAAGCAAGCTGTTGCCTTCCCCAAAATATGGAAAAAATCATGAAACAATACTCTCTTTTCTTGGGGAAAAAAAAAATTAGAAAGTTTACAAACTAGATGGCTTTATGTTACGGGGTTTTTTTTTAATCTTTCCAATTCTTCATGTCACCAACACATAAGGAGCTGTATTTTAAAAACCCTTCCTTAACACAAATAGTTATCCCACTTGTTAGTCAGCTGAAATTCAGCCCAGCTAATACAGGGTGGTACAAGGTGTCAGCACTCCTCCACATGATTATGCCTACAAGATAAATGAATAAAGCATCTGTGACCCTGGGGGAAGAGGCCAGGGCCCAAGAACAAGACAGTACTCTGCATGCTTCCTGCTTCCTCTTATCAGCTTCCTGACCACACTGCACAGAGGCGATAGCGCAAAGAATAGGCGCTAGGAATGCCACCTCCTCTGTGCAGTGTGTTCAGTCCCATACTTGTCTCAACAATTCATTTTTGTCTGGCTGGAAAAGCCTCGTGATACCTCCTTTAAATTAGTTACTCATCAATACAAAGTAGCAATTAACCCTAGATCCGTATGCAGGCTCAGATTCCATTCCTTCTAATGACACAAACTGTGCTACATAATAAGCTACATCAAAAACTGCAGAGCAGGGGAGGTCAGACGTATAGATTAGTTACTAGAGTGTCAGTAAGCACTTAATTGCTCAAGTCACTGATTCAAGCAATTGACTTCACAGGATGCTTTCCCTTTATCCCTAAATACCTTCCTACATTGCTGCTCTCTCTCCAGCAAGAGAGAGAATCAGGTTTGTTTATGAAAGGAGAAGCCAAGCAACACCCAGCTGCTTACTTCTGAGCACTGAGCATCTAATGCCCTTTTTAAGAGGGTGAAAAAGGGGAAGGTAAATAGCTAGAGAAGTTGCATAAAGAAATTTCCAAAGTTTCTTCAGCTCATTTAGTTAGGTTGTCAAATCCCGTGTGTTAATTTGGTAACCTTCATTGCATGAAACAGAAATGAAAGCAAAAAGTAAAGGAAAAAAAAGTTAAAGTAGACTCCACATTAGCTTCCCAGAAGTGCCACGGGCTTCAAGACGTACAATTAGGAAATGCACAGGTTACTTCTGATGATTATTGTTTACTCTTTACCACAACAGCATCTTGCTGGTTAGTCTAAAGCAGTGGAGTACGCCAGTTCAAGGGCTCTCGACAAGCAAGAAACAAACACCTGGACACAGCACCGATGCCCCTCGCAGGGGAAAGCCGGCCAACGCCTCCCAGCACTCGACGGGACGGGCGCAGCCCACAGCTCAGGCCGGGTTTGGAGGCT
>NW_009915982.1:0-4463 GCF_000696875.1 Nestor notabilis
GTGGCCAGCTGCTACGGGCTTCCTCTGCCTGTTCCCCTGGCAGCGGGCCGTTTGTATAAGTACAAGGTCATGTTTCCTCACCAAAAGGCAGGGATGAGGCTCCAACTTTTAACCAACTTTTACCATGCGTGCCCGTGCGGTGCAGAGCAGAGCTCGCACCAGTGCCCGGTGGGCGGCTGTGGCGGAGCCGCTTCTTGGTGGGACTAAGCCTGACAGGGGAGAGCACTCCTGGCCCTCGGAGCTGGGGGTGACTACAGCTCAGCTCATATTCTCAGCCCCCATCTCGGCACAAAGTGTTCTTAAGTTGTACTTTTAACAGGTCGTAGACTATTAGGAATTCTAGAATGGTTTGTGTTGGAAGGAACCTTGAGATGATCCAGTTCCAACCCCCCTGCCATAGGCAGGGACACCTTCCACTAGACCAGGTTGCTCCAAGCCCTATCCAACCTGGCCTTGAACACTGCCAGGGATGGGGCAGCCACAGCTTCTCTGGGCAACCTGTTTCAGTGTCTCACCAGCCTCACAGTAAAGAACTGCTTCCTTATATCTAATCTAACTCTCCTCTCTTTCAGTTTAAAGCCATTCCTCCTTGTCCTATCACTACGTGTCCTTGCAAAAAGTCCTTCTCCAGGTTTCCTGTAGCCCTCTTTAAATGTTGGAAGCTGCTCAAGGTCTCCCCTGGAGCCTTCTCTTGTCCAGGCTGAACAAGTCCAGCTCTCAGATCTGAGGTGCTCCAGCCCTCAGATCATCTTCATGGCCCTCATCTGGACTTAGCTCCAACAGGTTCATGTCCCACTTCTGCTAGGGGCCCCACAACTGAGCTTGGTACTCCAGGAAAGCACTCTCCCTCCTCTGTTGGACCCATGCCTCATGCCTGCCCTTCCCCAGTGCCTTTTTCTTGCCTTGAGCAACAAACCTGTGTTAGACTTGTTTGACATGTTTTGCTCCAGAAGGCAGCTGCTAGAACATTAATGCAGTACTGTTAAGAGACTGCCAGTCTAGGCTGGTTATCTGTCTTACCTTAGCCATGCTGTAAAAATAAGCTATCATGAAATCCAAACTTCAGAAGGTTGTGCCTTCAAAGAAGTTAATGCACACACCCATTTATATGTCTAAACTTCTCTCATATGACAGCAGGCGTGATGTGTTGTGCTCATGCTTGTGACATCACAGCAACTTGGTTTTATGCATGCAGAAGGACAAGGTAGATGAAATAAAGGTTGAAGTCTCTGACATCTGTTTGTTATAATGTTGGGAATGATGATGTCAAATAAAAGGATGGTATGTTTTGTTTGGGAACTGTATTTTCATGAATTCCTGGGCAAGAGGCCTGCTTAATTTAGTGATGAGTATGCACAGATAAGAACAGACTATTGTGATGGTCTTCATAGTATGCTTTATTTTAGCTCTAATGTGTAGTGAGTCTGGATATGTACATGAATACACAATTTTTTATTGGTGGTGTGATTTCACCACACACCCCACACCCTCCCACCCCCAAGGCTTTACTTGTATGTTTACATTGAGAAAGAGGAATTGGCAGCTGTATTTGTAGTATGTAGACTTAATGGATTTTATTCTCCTCTAATAGCGGTATTCTTACTACAGGGGCCCCGTGTTTTCTGTTGGTTTCTACATTAGTTTCATTAGACTTCCGCTGTTCATGTTACTTCAGGCTCCTGTGTAACAGTTTCATACTTGTCTACAGTCTTTTATTGTTGCTCTTTTCCCCTGTGCACACACCTCCACTGGATTACTTTTGTTTACTAAACATATGCCCAATGCATAGCTTTTTAGTGTGAGCATTCTTGCAGCTTTTGGATAGCAGGAAGGGTCATAACGAGAGCAACATGCCACTTATGAAATGCCCTGCACTACGCTAACCAACTTCACAGTACTTTCCTGCATCATGATTGCTAAGTATGATTGCAATCTGAAAAACTCACAAAATTAAGGACATGAATCCCAAAGATGTGGGAAATAAAAGGGAGACTCAGGGATGATTTTAGGCTTTTCTCATATAGATACATAAATCCTCCCTTTTTTAATTTGTAATCCATTTCTCCTAGAAAATGATGAGAAGAAATCTTGTGTATACAAGCAATTTCTTTTCTCTTAGTGGGACTTTGGCTCCCTATCTGCTCCTGCTGTTGACAAAGGCCTCTGTGGCATGTGCTCCAGCACCCTGTAATCCCAGGATAGCTTTATAGCCTCCCTCTCTGTTCTTTATAGTTAGACTGCACTGGCTTCTCTTGCTGACAAAAAGTGATCAGACTACCTTGATTCTGCAAGTATAAACTTTAATCCCCAGGTGTAACGTAAAGCTGAGTGTGTTCTTTCTATCAGGAAAACAAACAAACACAACACCCCCCAAAAATAAACAGCAGATGTTCACACTTTTTTGCCTTACAAAATGTAAGTGGATTTTAAAGGGGTTTTTTAATGCAGGAGTATACCTTTGACCTGCTTCAAAATCTGCTGGAAAGGAGGAGTTAGTGTAGCCCACACATCTCCAATCCTTGTGTTGTGAAATATGCCAGTTACTTACATCGCTGCTTGGGAACAGGACTTGGGCAGTTGTCTCAGATCTGTATCTGGAAAGCAACTGGAGAAACTAGATGTATTAGATGAACCATATTTGCTTAAAAATGTATTAGAAAAAATCTAGATTATGCATATGGTAGGCATATCAGAACTCTTCTCAGACTAGTAAATTTTGTGCTACTCTGAAAAGACTTAAGACCTATTAAACTCCCTGTACACTCAGTAATTTCCTCACAGCCTTTGACACTGGCCCAGTGAAGTAGAGTATGTCACAGGTTTTCTGTGCTGTGAGGCAGAAGGTCATGGAGTATTTTCATTCTTGGAGTTGTCGGAAAACATTTCTAACACTGAAATGGGCTACTTAAGTTTCCTTTTCAGCATCAGTCTTTTGTTGTGCATTGCAATCTCTTCTGACTTCTAACAGAAAAATCTTTCTGCTCTTCAACATCCAAGTCATTTAGGTTCACTGTCATGTGCAAAATTGCAACTGAGTTTTGTTAACGTTTGAGTTTGAAAAAGCTTGGTGTGATAAACTATCAATGGGACAAAGCAAAAATTATTTCCTATTAGAAGTTAGCATTAATTAAAAGATTTGGACAAAAGAGTGCTTGAATCTTCAGAGATACTTTGAAATGGCTGGAAAATGTCAAGGCTGATATATGGAGACAGTTTATAGAAGAGCATTGAGTGGAGTAGCATGATTAATAATCTGTTTTGAAGGAAATAACTAATGTGGATTTGGTGTCCTTTGTTTCTGCTAATTTAGAATTCAGAGTTGATACTAACTTGGACAAATCTTTACTTCAAATGAATATGTGCATGTTAACTCAAAAATCAGCTGTCAAGAAACAGCTGCAGGTTACTGCTTGCTTGTTCAGCACCTTTCATAAGCCAAGAGCTCTCTGCAAGGTGTGAGCACAGCACTACTTTGATTCTGCATGGAACTAAGCTATCCTAAAAGGTCTTATCTCCTCTTAGTGGACTTGATTTAGCTCAGCACAAGGACACAGTAACTCAGTTTCATAGCAAGAAATAGCTTCTTCCTGCCATCAGCACAGTCACCTCTGTCCTTGCTGCACATAGAGTAGGTTAGCTTTTGCACCATTCAAATCTTGCACTGGTTTCTTGGCTTTGTTCACGTAGGTGCAAATTTACACCCTTTCTGGACTGGGTTTTTTTTTTTTTTTTTGGCTCCCCTTTTCCTAAATATATGTCTGCTGGCACTGTACCATATATTGGCTGCCTCAGACATTGCAGTGTGTCTCTTGGGGAGCTGAGGTAATTTGCATTCAGGACAGTATTCACTGCAGTAGAGGTGTCTGCAAACACTGACAGGAAAAAAAAATAGTTCCCTACTGCTACAGTTGCACCTCTGCCTGTTAAATGGATATGATTTTATGGGATTATGTTAACAAAACTTTAGCAGTCTTTTGGTTTCCGTCTTGCAGTGGGAGATAACTAAATGAAAATCTAACAGCATGCTGCTCTAGTCTATTACAAATGTCTTTATTGTTCAGGGGGTTATTTAGAAGCTGGAATGACAATTGTGCCTGATAGGTTTTCATTGTTGTTGGGTTTTGTTTTATTTTTAAAAATAAAACAATGAGCTTTGGACTATCATTATCCTTGCTCCTGGCTTTGTGTTACCCGCTGCGTTTTGTTGACTAGTCTGCAGTGATTGAAAATCTGATTGCTAATACAGCATGTTCATGGAAAACCTATATGATCATTAGGGCTAATCTAAGCAGTGCCTGGAATCTGTAGATGCATTAGAGACTACTGCAGAAGAGAATGCCTTCGTGGTCCATGCAGGGTTTTTGAAAATTTTCTAAAGTTGAGATTTATCAAGGAGAGCTGATACTTAAAAATGCTGAGAGAGGAAGGTTAATCTCTAAATTGGAGAGACATCAATTCGATGG
>NW_009915983.1:0-4318 GCF_000696875.1 Nestor notabilis
GCTACAGATGTTAAGGATATGTTTTTTTATGGTTCTCTATGGGAAGAAGACACATCTCAGTTGCTTTCACTTGGAAGGGGATGCAGTACACCTTTAACTGATGCCCCCAAGGGTATAAACGCTCTCCCAGTATTGCCTACAGTGCTTTGGCCAAGCTCCTCCATACTGTGGAAGTGCCAGTAGGTGTCCACATATATCAATATATAGATGATATCCTAATTGATGGAGATTTAATTGATTGAGTTTGAACAACAAATTTTGTTTAGCTTCTATTTATTGATTCCATGACCATATGGCAGAGGTGTTATGTCATTTCTGTTAAGTCATCTCTAAGCTAAACCAATAATTTTATTAAAATACAAGTATTAAAAAACTTGCTGCAAATATTATGTGTGGTAGATGCCAGAATTGCAAATGGGTAGCATGTCTCAGTCTCAGTTAAGTAAGAAGGTAAAATAAGGTTTGTGTTCCGAGTAATCTAGGCTACACTAGTTTCTACTAAGTTAGTCTTTTGTGTGATATAACTCAAGCCTAAGTTTTCTTTCTGGAAGCTGATTATAATAATTTGATGTCCATATTTAATTGTTACTACTTGGCTGTATCCCATTTTAAGACACATTACACCTTCTTTAATTAGAGAAGACAGCTGCTGAAGTTTCTCAGTCTATGGAGAACAGTATAGAAGATTCAAATCCTAACCCACCGTTGCAAGAATTTTTATTTATATTTTCCTTTTATTACCAAATTATACAGTAAATGAAAATCACTTCAGAATTAGGTTTTTAGTTGGAAGTTAGAGTTAATTAAGCAAATGAATGTAACGTGGCTTGTCTGTGTTTATGCACATATATATACTTGTATTTAGGTGTATATATGCACAAACACATCTATGTATAAACAGGTTTATATGCTTTTCAGTCCATGGTTCTTTCAGAACTAGCATATGTTATTTGTCCTTCTTGATGCTTGAAACCGTTTGTAAAATTAATAATTTTTACTAATCAATTATAAATGTGTGGTTTTTTTCTTCCCATCACCTTTGAAACACAGTTTTTAATTATTTGTACTAGAAGCAAGCTGATCTTACTAAAAATGTAGTGTGTTTTTGGTTTTTTTTTTTCTGAAAGCTTTTGTTCTTATGTGTATTTTTACTTTTGAAATGGTGAAATACATCATTGTATGTTTGTTTCTGAGTTGTGGTTGGTGACCTCTGGCTAGTCTCTTGAAAAATCTTCATACATAGGTGCCGTAATTTGAAAATGTGGAAAACGTTAATTGCGCAGATATCATCATCTTCAGTCTGGCTAAGAAGGAACAACAATGTGGGCTTTTTTTACTGTGTTGCTAGTGAACATTATGTGTAGACATACACGGATACATATATTTATGTATATCTGTATTGTTTTCTGTTGGTTTACCAAGATAACAGATACAGTCTCTTGGTAGCTTTCTGTCCTTCTTGCATATGGTAATGCCCTTTTCACATCCAGTTTGCTTGGTAACTTCATGTCAGTGCTATGCCTTTCATAATTCTGAGACTGATTTGTGTTGTATCAAACTAAATAATTTTTAAATAGATAGCAAACCTATATATAAAGAAAACCTGTCTCATTTAACTGATCTAGTTAGAGATACTGATGTGCTTTGCCAGCCTTCCAGCATGAGTCCCCAAGAGGGAAAAGAGCATAACGACAGTTAAGCAGAAGAACAAATGGGTAAAAATTTACCATGAATAAATGCAGGCTAGAAATTATGAGACTATTTCTAGTATTGGAACATTGATTTTCTGTAACAGTTTTATAGTGGCATGAAAAATGCCCTGAAATGGAACTTGATAATTTCATGAATGACACAAGTCAAATGCTTTCATTACAACTGTTCTGTCTCATGTCTCTCAGTAAAACACATGAGTAGCCTGAATCAAGGTTCTAAAATTGGGCCAAAAACTATTTTCCAACTATGTCCCTAGGGGTGTTGGGAAGGGACTCTACATTAGGGGCTGTAGTGGTAGGACAAGGGGTAATGGCTTCGAACTTAAACAGGTGAATTTTAGGTTAGATGTAAGAAAGAAGTTCTTTACAGTGAGGGTGGTGAGGCACTGGAATGGGTTGCCCAAGGAAGTTGTGAATGCTCCATCCCTGGCAGTGTTTAAGGCCAGGCTGGACAGAGCCTTGGGCCACCTGGTTTAGTGCAAGGTGTCCCTGCTCGTGGCAGGGGGGTTGGAACTAGATGATCTTAAGGTCCTTTACGACACAAACCATTGTATGATTCCATGTAGAGCTATTTTCTAAGCTAGGATTTCTTGCTGTCACTCTCTATGACTGATATGTTACTGAGCAAAACAAATGCAGTTACAATCTTTTACAACAAAAGAAAGTGTAAGTAATCAACCCAATTTATTTCACCTAGACAACCAACAACTCCACTGTTAAATTTTAATCTTAATTTAGAGCTATCTAAAACCTGCTTTTTAAATTGTCACATCGTTTCTGATCACCACAGTGCTGTAGAGGTACCTCATACTGTACATCCACATACCTATCTGTATTTCATACAGCCACTTCTATATATCGTTCTCTTTATTTTTTGTTCTCTTTTTTCTTATTTTGTTTCTCACTATTCTGAAAACGTATTAGTGGAGGGAGAAAAAGTAGGCATGTCTTCTTGCATAACAAAGAAATTATTCATTAGTGTGTTAACAATGCAATATTCCATTTTCCACGTTAGAACACCAAGGTAGTGGTTCAGTTATTTGCTTATGTATTTATTCTACTTTTAGTGTCTCCTAACAACCATGTCTGTATAATCAGATAAAGCAAAAGAAAGGCTTCTTGTAGAGTCTGGAAAAATGTCGGGACTTTATCTTTTGCTGCTTTTATTTTTATGTGTTTCTGTTTTCCTTTGCACTCTGAAAGAGTCAGATACTAGTAGTGATATTATATACTTGGGCTTTTTGCCATCTTATCAGGGCCAGTGCACATTTTGTATTTCAGATCTGCCAGCTTGGCTTTGTTTTTTAAAATGCTGGTCCCTTGATGCCATTTTTGCCATCTGCTAGCCTTCATAGAATTACTCTGAGTGCCTGATGGTGTGACATAGATGTTTGTCACCATTTACATTCCTGAAAGGTTTTCCATACACCCACTGCAAAATACATTATTTGTTCAGACTGTTTCCCATGGTTATAAAAACTGATTGTGTTTTCTTATTTAATAGACCTAAGGTATGAGCAGAGTAGGTAGTTACCATCAGAAGCTCCAATAACATGCTGTCATAGCCCTCACGAATATCTAAATATAACAAGATCAGGTGATAAATGGATAGTGATTAGCTTCATTGTCTCTTCATCAAAGAAGTGAGGAGGAAAATTAGTATGATGGAAGGTTATTTCACTGTGGCAAGTTACAAGATTGGGCAGTTGTATTCCTAGAATGCCCTATTTTAGCCTGTATTACTGGATCTGCAAATTTTCAGTTTACAACTAGGCCAAAAAGTTGTTAGGAAAAATAGCATACACACAAAAATTATGTGGCTAACCAGACAAATATACATGTTTAAAACAGAAATGTGGTTAATTAGAACAATCAAACAAATGTAGCTAGGCAAAATAGGTGAGCTTCATCCTAGTATATAATGACATTTCATTTCTGCTTTGTAAGAAAAATGTAATTTAATTTATTCTTTTTTATTCAGTGCCTTAAAGGTAGTGATGCCATGCATTGCAGTAACCTCATTATGAAAAGTTACTGACTTTTATGAAAGCGTTCCA
Source organism: Nestor notabilis (assembly GCF_000696875.1). NCBI lineage: Eukaryota > Metazoa > Chordata > Aves > Psittaciformes > Psittacidae > Nestor > Nestor notabilis. The sequence continues at coordinate 3,770 of NW_009915983.1, forward strand.
CAGTGCTACTGAAATGTCTGAAAAAAGCCTGTACTTTCTTGAGACAAATGTCTGCTTAGGTACAGGGTAAGACAGAAAATACATTCTGGATATTTTCTCAGTTTACTGTATGGCCTGTCCTCAAATATGTTTTGAATGTACTTCTACAAGCAGAAAACCATGACTGGTCAACATTTTCATTGTCTACATGGCACTGGTAGCAAAAGCAAAGGCAGGTACCACTTTCATGATTTACCTTTAGCATAAATTGTCATAAGTAGAACATAGATCAAGATTAGAATAAATGTCATGATGTAACAAATTACTCACAACACCTTTCTCCCAAAGAAGTATGAAGATGTTGTTTGAGCACTCTTTGTATACTGAAAGGCCAAACTTCTCCCACCTTTACAATAGATAACGTAGAGTGCTGTGTTGGTAGCTGCTGCTGCTGTTACAGAAGTAGGAGCAGGGTAAACCAAGTCATGGAGGTGGGGTGCTTTCACTGGTGCAGCAGCAAGCTGGGAAGTACGGACACAAGCAATAGGTGAGCAACATCTTACGTAACAA
>NW_009915983.1:4349-5720 GCF_000696875.1 Nestor notabilis
AATTATATCGACTGGAATTGCAGACAAGTAACTGCTATTTGCCTGTCTCCCAAACTGTTCTTCTGCAACTTCAGCATGTGCTAAAGAGAAAACTTTATGGAGTGCTAAATACTGGCTGAGGTTAGGGTGCAGGCTTAGAGAAACTGTCGTTGACAGGAGTGAAAATTCTTGAAGGACGCTGGTTGAGAACTTGACTACTTAAGGCTGAGAAGGGAGAGTTTGTGTTAATTGCTTTGGAAAAGCTGCTCATGGGAAGAACTGCAGTCATTTCCTAAAGCAGTCTATATTATTTGGCTTAAATCTCATGCTAGTAACATAGTTTACTGGGTTTTTTTGTATCCTGGAATATTTGGTCACATGTTGGAAGGAAGCTTAAAGATCATCTATTTCTACAAAATAATTTTAGTAATGCATGAAATTAGACTAGGAAAATAAAAAGAATAGATGTTTTTAATCTTGAAGAAGAAAAAATTAGTAATTTGTTTTATAATATATGCCCTTCTGAGGTAATCTATATTCAGAGAACTATGATGCAAATTTTGTTTTGTACTGAGTTTTAATCAATGTTATTGATAAAAGATAACTCTAAGGTGTAAGATCTTCTTTACAAAAAATTACTCAATTAATTTAGTATTTCAAAAGTTCTGGAATGGCAAATTCACCATTAAAATGTAATGGTGAATTTTGAAGATATTTATGCCAATGTTGTAATGATTTAATTCTGGTATTTGGTATTAATTTAGTTGTAATTCAATTTTTGAATTAATTACTGATTACTTTTAAAAAGTCACTATTGATACTACAGAAAGACTTACGTTTGCAGTTATCATTATCACTTGCATTATAGATATGGATGCATATCCAGTAATTAGATAGAAGAAAACATGTTATGTTTCCCTGCAATGACATTTTCAGCCAGTAATTCTTCAATAGTGAGGTCCACTCTATGCTATTTTGACTCTCTAGCCTTAGCTTCTAGCTGAAGTGATACTGTTTTGTGGAGATTAACGGCATGGATCCAGAGCAACTTCATACAGTGAATCACCTTATTGCCTACTGCTCTAACTTTTATACCATTCTAACAACACTTATTTTTACCCTATTGCTCTAGCTTTTACACCGTTCTATTTGTAGCCTATTGTGTTTAGTTCCTGACTTACAGTTTGTTTTTTAACTCTGCTCGCTGTCTCACAGTCAGTATCTTTATGCTCTCTCCTCCTCAGCCAGCTGGGTTGCTCTGCTTGATTGTACTTTGCTTCTTCTTTAACTCTTTCTTCTTCAGCCAAGCAGTTACTTCTCTTTTGCAATAATCAAATAGTTTCCATTGTTTACCACACTGTTTGGCTCTCTATCTTCTTCTGCCTTCATCTT
>NW_009915983.1:5751-39956 GCF_000696875.1 Nestor notabilis
GCTGAACTTATGACTTTCACAGGGTCTCAAGAAAATGTGAAAACAGAGCTAAGGAAATTGCTTTTAATTTTCGTAGTACATATTAAAACGTTACTTATTCATTGACTATTTCTTTACATATTGTTTAAAAACATATGTGCAATTGCTAAATATTTTGACCAACTATTTTTAAGTAGTTTTAAAGACAGAAGTTTAAAAAAAAAAGTTGTTTTCTTGTATTTTTTTCCTCTCATCTGTAAGTTTTATATTAATTACTATTATTTTGTTCGTTATTTCTAGCTTTATGTGGTGGAGATGTTAGAGGACCTAGTGGAACAATTTTATCCCCTGGTTATCCTGATCTGTATCCAAATTCACTGAATTGTACATGGACTGTGGATGTTACCCATGGAAAAGGTAAATAAATCTTTTTCTTTTTCCACCTGTATTTTTTAAATCTTTCTGCACATGTAGATCTAGGTTAGCAGCAGTGAACTAGGAATTGCATTGCTGATTTGTGGTTTTGTTTATTTTTATTGTAGTAATTCCTAAAATTCCAGAAGTGAAGTAGGCCTTAATGCTTTCCACAGAGCAGAAAGTCCCTAGAAGTTTGTAGTTGGATGTGTGCACATTGATTTGTACAGGTGAAAGAGGATGAGTGCTTATTCTGATGAGGAAATGTTTTATCTTAGAGATTAGCTGGAAGTACTCATGGATATACAGATTTGGTATCAACAGAAAAATTTGAAGTGAAGACAGAAGTGAAGATGTTACTCATGACACAAAAAATGAATGACATTAATGAGGGGGGAGTTGTTTAAAATATTGCTCATTATGCTAAATTTACATTGTGACTAGCTGTCTATAAGGAAATGTCAGAAAGAAAAGTCCTATTAATTTAGAAAAAAAGAAACTGTTACAGCTTACAAAGACACATTTTCAGGATGGCAGCATATAAATGGCAGTTTCATATGCGTTTATGGATTGAATAAATACATTGAAATAAATGTGGGATAAGAAAATAATAAATAACAAAATCCAGTGAGAGAATAGTTAGGTAAGAAATAAGTAATAACTGATCACAGTAGCTGAAGGACAAGAGAATTTAAAGAAAAGAGTTGTTTGTTGAAGCTAGGTTTTGGCATAAAGACATAATGTTTTTAATTTTTCTCTGAGAAAGAATCTTAGTAAGAGCTCTTTCAAAGAAGTATAAAGACACATGGGATTTCCAGATAGCAAAATTTCTTCGAAGTAGTGTGTCTTAGGTGCTTTAAGGTGGAAAGTTTTGGGAGTAGGTGAGAGAAGATGCATTGAACTTTTAGATTTTTGTTGTTTTTTTTAATCAAATATGGAAGTGACTGCATAGTGCTCTTCTAATATGAGTGGAAAGAGCTAGAGAAGCATAAAAATTTAATGTTAAGAAAATAGGGATAGGTATCATAAGAGAAACTGAATATAAATAGGGTGAGGCGATAAGAACACAAAATGGAGAACTGCATTTTTAACACTGGAAAGAATGTAGAAAAAGGAATGAAAGAGGGAAGAAAGGGAAGTTCAACTCTGAATTTAATTAGTTTTCTCTGGGAGGGCTTGAAAAATGAGACAAAACATGCTGATGATATATTCTTCTAAAAGTGTTATGGTAACATAAAAATAAGATAACCCTCACAGGGAGTTGTGCTGATGTGTGCACAACACACCTTGTTCTGTTTTGTACAAACAGCGTGATAGTTCCTCATCTAGATGTTAAATCACTCTGATTGGATGTCCCATTTAAAACTCCTTAAAGTGTTAAATTGACAAAGTGTATCCCTCAGAATTACTGCTCCAGCTATTCTGCAGTCTCTCTTTACTAGCAAATGATGCCACTGCATCAATATAATTTGCTTGCAAGCATCCACAGTGAAAAAGCATTCTGAGATTACTGATCCTCCGTCAGAAACTTCATTTGCCTTTGCTACCTATAGGTACAAAACATGGCTTTTAGAGTTGCAGGAATATAAGGTACTGTGGATCTTTTGCAAAGGAGAAAGTATGTGGGAAGAATATAACTGTTCTGGATAAGCAAGAAAAACTGATAGAAAGTGTAAGAAAGAAAACTGTTAGTCCTGTAGTAATCTAGTTTATACCCTATCTGAAAGGCCATTGGATAATCAGCGCAAGCTTTATAATCTGGGCATTGAAGAGAAGTAGCAGAGATGGATAAGATTTTGGCTTCATGGAGTAATGTGAGACTGAAAGTTATGTAAATTCTACAGCAAGCATGAGCTCAGGCTGAGCCATATCTTTCAGGATTCTAGAAAGATGCTAACACCTTAATTTTTCTTAAAAATTGATAATAAATTTTATTTTTTTAATCTTTAAATGATGGGATAAACAGAAGCAGAAATTCTCAATGTGATTACATTTTATTTGAGGCTACTGAAAAAAACTCCACCATATATAATGACTCCTAAGAAAACAAATACACAGAAGTATATAGGGGAAGAGGGCAATCGTATAAAAATCCACATTTACAAGCACATCTATTCTTATATATACACAGTTATGTTGATGAAAGCACATTCTTATGTCAATGCATTTTGTATTATCTTATGGAATTGTTAATAAAAACATAATAAATATGAATGCTATAACGTAATTTGACTTGGGCATTTTGATTCATGCTGCTTAAAGATCTGATGGAAGCAATTGAGGAGGGAAGATTTGCTGTGAGAGGGAAATAGGAAATACTGTATGAATTTCTCCTATTTTGTTCCTGTTGGCAAAAAGGTATTAATGCCTTAAGCTCTTCCTGTAGTACTGCCTGGGGAAGATAGCTCTCCTTTTATGACAATAAATCTCAGGTTTTCTTAATTAAACTTTAAACTTCTAATAGTAAAGTTCTGTGTCTGAGTAAGGTAGTTCATTCATCCACTTCTATATTTAATGAGCAAACGCATATATATTCAGGATATGAATCATCTCATGCTGAAAAAGTATTTAAAGTAGATGAAACGAACCACCCTTTGAAGGTGCCTAGAAGGTGCCTATTTATCTCTAATGTCTGGGGGCTTATATAGTCCCCAGATGAATTGTCCATGGGAAGACTAAGTTTTAGATAGCTTCCATTTGGGAAAATTAATCACATAAACATAAATGGATTATTTTAAAGTGAGGGAGAAAAACTTTGTTCTGGAAATCTCATTTTCTGCTCTACTTCATGTCTAATATCATTTCAACTTCAGAATCTCAAGGACTATCTTCTAGTGGTCACTAACTAGTAATAGTGATTTTAAAAAATAATTCAAGTTTTCTTTAGCATTTTTTTTTTTTAAATTGTGTGACAGAATTTGGTAGTTTAATGTCACACTGCCAAGAAAATATGGAAAATTTGTACCTCCAGAATGCTGTGGGGTACTTTTTTAAATACACATATTTATTCTATGATTCTATGTTGCAATTTCATAGTGCTGTTAAGTAATAGCAGGCAATTAAATGCATATGTTTCGTTCAGATTTGTATTTTACATCTGGATATGTTGTGTTGCTAAGAAAAACTGTTTCTGTATTTGTATATGCTGTCTTAACACATTGTATGTGTACAATATAAATACATGTGTAGTCTAATTTTACCATTCAACTGTATCTAAACTAGAATTCTGGAATGATTTTTCATTTGTGTTCATTATGGACTCGCATTATGATTCATGAATGTCCATTAAAACTTGATATGGTTTGGTTTTTTTGGTTTTTTGGTTTTTTTTTTACTAGGGAATGGAATGCGTACTTTAAATATACTTAATACGTTTAGTAGTTGGTATTATTTCTGAAGAGGAAAGGAAGCATCTATCATGACAATAATTATTATACTTTTTCTGTGGTTAGCATGCAATTAAATATGTGGTGCAATTGAATTTGTGGAGTATCAGTGCTGTATTTTAAACCATTTACTGAAAGAACAGTTAATTTACCCATCCAGCAGCAGTTGGGATTGTAATATTGAGAAATGACATTAAAGTGTTACGTCTTCTTGTCTTCATTTCAGATTTTAAATATTCCCTTTATAAAAAAGGAGGCATAGGTGGCCTAATGAGAAAGGATCTACATGAACATATCTTTTACAATTCTTCTCTGGAGAAGACACTATCTGTCACACAGCATATATTAATGTCAGAATATTTTCTGAAGAAAACCAAATTGTACTGAAACTGCTGGGGTTTACCTTAGGGTTTTGCTTAGAAATGTCATGGCAATCTGGAAAATTGATTGAAACATTCCCTTGAGTTTGGTGTTTGAACAATACTCAGTGAAGCTCAGTTGTGATTCACAGGAATTCCACTATTTTGGGTTGCTACCATAGAAGTTTCTCTGGCATTTCTGATTTTATTGCTGCAGTATACATGCAGGCAGTAAATGCAATAGATACGACCTGAATTTCAGCCTTGTGCTGTATTTCTAATTTTTCTCAAGAGCTCTCTATTCATGTCAGATCAATGCTCTCTCCTGTGTAAAACCGAAAATAAAAATCAAACTATTTACTAGCTTGTCAATCCCAAACTTAAATTTGTATGAATTAGCTCAAAAGATAAGCAACATTCATTCAAAAATTCAGTGCGTTTTTGCCAATTTATTGTCACACAGTCTAGCAGAATAAATAGTATGCTCAAAGCAGATAAATGGCTTTACTCATATATTTATCAAATCAGGAATTTCTAAAATCCAGGCTAGATCTCTTGGATTATCTTGTCTTATCCTGTACATAAAGCACAATTCCATCCTGTAATTTCTGTGTCAATGCTACTAAGTAAGGTTGTGCTTACCTGGCTCTGCAAGCTAGAGTAAGTGGGGGTAGTGGCATGGAGCTGTAAGAAGAGAAGGAGGTATGTATTTGAAAAAACTGAACAATTTTCCAGTCCTCTTAAAGGGAAGCACAATCTCGAGGTCTCTAAGATTCAAGGGATTTCTCTTGTTGCTCCCATTTGTAAGTCCAGCTGACAAGCGCAGCTAAGCATATATTCCGAAGATGCCAATGTGTACTAACACATATGCATACAAAGGCTAACAAGGACAGAGGCGAGTGTCTTCATTGGCCACCTGATCCCACTCCATCCAGGTACTTTTCCTCTGTACCAATGGTCTTTATTCTAGATGTTGCCCCTTGACAAGGCAGTCCATAGTGATGTTCACTAGTGGCTACCCATGTGCTCACGCTGTGGACAGAGGACTCGCACACTAATGGTCAGGAACAGAGTTTAAAATTTAAAAGAACAGAGTTAAAAGAGGGCAGACTGTGTAGGTAGCAGCAGGGGGTTAGTAAGGGAGGTTTAACCATCTCCATTTTCCTGCACTTTTTTCTTCCTTTTCCACCATGATCCATCCCCTTACCTGCCTTTGGCCCTAAGCATCTGTCCCAGTTTCAGCACTGCACCAGCTACTAGGAAGGAGAAAAAAAACAACTATTACAGCTGAAATCAGGACAATATCCCACAAAAAGTTTTGCAATCTCCAAGTACCATTTAAAAATCTCATATTAAGTTTTACATAATATCACAAATTCCCTCAAATACTCCATAGTATCTAATTCCATGAGACCCAAGATAATCTTCTTTCCCCCATTCTAATGAGTTACTAAATTCTGTTAGAACTGCTAGAAGATTACAGTGATACATTCAGTGGCCCATCAGTCAGAAACAGTCAGAGTTCTGGTCTCTCTTAGTGTTTCCACTAAATCCTGCTCATTAAAGCTTGTGCTTGTGTTTATATAATTTATTACTTCCCTTGTTTCTTGTCTCTACTTTCTATACTGAAATATCTTTGACTAGGTATCCTCATGATCCAAGTATCTCACATTCCAGATACTCTTATCAGCTGTATTTACAAGGTGTGATAGAGTTGCATTAACATAAATGTCTAATGCCTGCATTAACACAAATGTCTAATGCCGTTTGGACAACCTCAAGGATATATATCAGTGCTGTATAAAAAACCAAAACAAACTACAGGAGAATTCTACCAAGAGCTTCTGAAGCTGCACGTGAAGTGTAGGAAAGATAACCTCCAAAACCTAAATGGGGACGATGAGGTTCCTATGTCTATAGACAACTGAGTCAAGCTTCAATCCTGAATTTTGTTACCCTGTTTGGGAAGTTTTTGGGGGGGCAGAGGGGGAAGTAAGAAAGGGAAATACTTGTTTGCTTTATGATGAAATCATGTCTACTATTAAAAATCTGTTGTCCGTGAGAGTACTCGAAGATCATTAACATTCATATATTATGTTAATCTTAAATCATATTAATGGATCTTCCTAAGAATTATATCATTATATATGTTTTAAAGAGCCTGGTTTATAACTTACATAAAACTGAAAATGCTATTACACACAATAATCACTTCAGCTAGATAATGTCTTCTGCTGTTTCTTTTTCTTGACTTCCCTGTGCATTCTACCCAAAGATCTAACTCTTAAGTTACAGAAATGCAGAAAAAGTAATTTAGTTGTCTGTATTGACCTTTAAGTCTTTTTTATTGCTGTTGTGTTCCAGGATATATTTTCCTTTCTAGACGTGTAATTTATATCTGACAGTTTGCAAAAGAACATACTATTGACATATGCCACGTCTTATTGAGAGACTTCCCTTTTTTGGGGATGACATGCTGCAGTTTCTGCATGTGCCTTTAGAATATAATGTCAGACATTTTATAACCTTTCACTGCTGCTGTACAGGGACTGTAAGAAATAAGGTTTACCTTTCCCATTCTGTCATAAACAGTTTGTAATTTTGAACATCCATAGTGCATTATCGGATTTTACATAAAAATTCAAGCATGTCTTTGAATTCTGTAGATCAAGCATCCATGTTTTGCAGCTAAAGTCAAAAGTGAAAGGTATGTCAGAACAAATAGACTTGCTGTGAAGATATTTTAATACTAAAATCAGAAATAATATAAATTTTTAGAAAAATTGGATAGCTTCATTTTCTGAACCATGATTCATAATGAAATGCATGAATTTGATCCTTGATTTAATTACATTGATGTTAAAAGTGTGACATGTAAATCTAATTCTACTTTTTCTAATAGGAGTGCAGTTCACTTTCTACACCTTTCATTTGGAGGATCATCATGACTACTTACTAATAACAGAGAATGGCAGTTTCACACAGCCATTAGCACGTCTGACTGGCTCAGAGCTTCCTTCACCAATCAATGCTGGTCTCTATGGAAATTTCAGAGCTCAGTTGCGCTTTATTTCAGATTTTTCTATATCATATGAAGGATTTAATATCTCTTTTTCTGGTAAGGAAATACCTGTAACCCCTGGCTCCTGAGGAAGATTTTTTTCATATTTTATGTAAAGATAAGAAAAAAAAAAATCAAAATTGAAGTGATTTTGATGAGTACATATACTGAGTCATAATATTACAGAAGTTGTTTCCTAAACACAACAGTTTCAAAGCCATCAAACCTTTGTGCCTCTGTAGAGACATCTCTGATGCATGACAGAACTAGTCTAATTTCAGTTAGTGAAATTCCATATGAGCCCAAGTGTCAATTATTTAAGTTTTTATGCCGTGCCGTTGTTTTAATTTGCTTTATGTACCTGGGGCATTCATGGATCTTACAGACTGACACAGTCTGTTGTGTTATGCATCTTAAATGCATTGTGAATGTATTCATTAGTCTTACTTTTTAATGTAGTATAATTGCCAATTTAACATTCATGCATTCATTTGGTTTTAAATCTGAAATCTGTATTGATAGTTTAGGTGGAACTATACAGAAATTACTAGACTCCAAGATTACAAATATGACAGAAACGTTTACACCCATACAAGATGGCTTCCTCTCTTGTTTTCAGAGTATAATCTTGAACCTTGTGAAGATCCTGGGGTCCCACAATTTGGTAACAGAATAGGATTTAATTTTGGAGTGGGAGATACTCTGACATTCTCTTGTTCATCTGGATATCGTTTAGAAGGAGCTTCGGAGATTATTTGTCTTGGTGGTGGCCGACGAGTATGGAGTGCACCTCTTCCAAGGTGTGTGGGTACGTGGTCAGCTGCTTTCATTTGCTTGTATGTGTAGTCATTGTCCATAGAATTGCAGATTTACAGTTTGGAAAAGCATTGTAATACACCTCTTTTTAATGTACTCTCATATTCTCCATATCTCCTTAGTAAAATTTAAGCTTTTCTTAATATATTTAGTATTAGAACTATCAGTGAACTTCATAGTCTATACTTGAAAGCATTTCAAATTAAGAGCACAATACTCACTCTTCTTATTTTGCTTAATATATTAGGAAAACTGGCTATAAATTTAGACCAGCATTTACAAGTTCAGATTCCTAATAATCAACTCTTTTTTTTTTTTTTTTTGTCAGTGAAAGCTTCCAAGTGATACTTGTATTACAAAGTTGTGTAAATGTAGTTAGAGCACTTAAACCAGAGTTACTTTGTAAAGCTAGGTCCATGTATAGGATTTCAATCAACTTGGGCATCCTATATAAGTTAGAGAACCATATCCTCAGAATTTCCTCAGAACAGTTGTTCTGGTTTTAAAATCGAGGTAAGATAACTGAGAGGAAACACTTTCTGATAGTTCCTAACACTCTCCACTCACTGTAGGGTTAGCCTACACATAGAGCTTTGAGTAGAAACTTAACTTTTGATGGCTAGTGTTGTCTGAGCTTAATTCTTCCTACATGTCTTGATTTTCAGTTCTCTTGAGAACTGTTCAAACAACAACAAAATCTCTAAAAAGTAGGAGAGTTGTATGTCTGTTTATTTATTTAGGAGTAAGGATATAACTAAAGGTTTGTATATTAAAATATATCTATTGATGTGCATTTGAAATATTTTATTTTTTTATACTAAATTGTATGATAGCAAAACTTCAGTACCCTTCAGAATCTGATTGTATAATAACTATTGACTGATTATGAGCTACATAGTCATATGTGTGTGGACATGAAACTAACATTGCGTTAGTTCTATTCCTGTGCTTACCTTGGTACAACAAAAGTTGTGAATTTGGCATATGCATAAGTGACATTTTCTTATGTATGTACAGAAAAGATGGTTTAGAAGCTAAGTCAGTGTCATGCATTAATAAAAGTTATTTTTGTGTTGGGGCTGGTGAATGTTCTACCATAAGAATAAAACTGAATGCATGTGTAGTTGCGAAGACAGGTTAAATTTTACTAATATCTGGAAGTGTTAATATACTGAAAATGAACTGATAAATTAGCAGTAAAGAAGAACTTGTGAAGAAGCATAAATGAAAAAGAAATTGCTATTTACTTTTCATAATATAGAAAATAATGTTTACATTTGGGGGGGGGGGGGGGGGGGAGAGGGAGAATGAAAAAAAGCTGGAACACAAAGGTCAGTTATTTTCCAGGCAACGTATTTTCTCCTTATCTTCGAAAAGTGAAAGAATGACTTAATTATTTTCCCCTCATAAATGTTAGATCTTTGTTGATTTTGTGCTTAATTTATATACTATAATTAAAACAACTGGAGAGTAGAAATTCCTGTTGACCACTTGTATTGAATTCAGAAATTTACATATTGTTTTTGTTGCTTATGTTGAGTGTTTTCTGCCAAACTGATTCATGATCTTTAAAGCTTCTGATATCACATACTCAGATATACACAACTTCATCTGGGAACCAACCACTGTTTGTAGTATTTGTGTTCAGCTTGTCAATACAAAAATACAATATAAGAAAGACACAAATAAAACAGCAAATTTGGTAGTGGATAGGTCACTACAGAATACTGTTCCAGTAGGCTATATGGGTAAAACTGCACTGGTCTTGGTCCCGTTTGCCAGAGGAGACTTCCTGACAGCATGATTTTTTTGACATGCATAAGCAAAGCCTGTTTTGCACACTCAGTCACTGTCATGCCACCACTCAAATCTTCATGTCATATTGCACATTTGTGTAACTTCATGCTTCAAAAAAACAACCAAACAAAAAGACAAACAAGCAAAAACAACCCACTCAAAAAAAACCCCAAACACCTGGATGTAGCGCTCTCCTTAAATAAGTTTGGGTATTCTGAACACAATAAAAAGAAAAGACTATGCTATTGGACCACAGAAGCATCACATAGAACCTAGAGGACTCTCAGAACCATGTAACATTTATTATTGACATGCTCAGACTTCTCTACACAGACTTTGCTCTGGGCAGTGTAGATGGATACCATACTTCACCATTTAGCCTGTGAGCCAGGGGTCTCTTCCAGGATTGGATGGATTTAGCACTATAGAGACAAGTAATGTGACCCAAGTGCTTTCTTAGAGTATGATATAAGTGCTTCCATTCACATGATGGTCACAGTTCTTCTAGTCATGTGATCAAAAAAAGTTCATATAGAAGACTGAGGATAGAGACTGCTTGCCGTAACTTTTAGTTTCACCTGAAATATTTCCAAAACTATCTACATAAAAATACTGTAAAGCTGGTAGGAGTTCTAAGAAGAGCTGGAAGGAAAGACAGTAAGCTTGTAAATGTTTTAATATAAACAGAGAAATGATGGAAGTGTTTTCCTATAATAAATGGCAAAATTAACTAGGTCAGGAGATTTAATTCTCTTTTCCATTAATGCAAGAAAAAGGGCCATTCAGCTGAAAATAATACTTCTTTAAAGTAAACCAGAAATAAATATTTTTTTTTTCTTTCAACATAAATTAAATTGTGGATATATTTCTGGGCAATGATATACAGAAATTAAAAAAGCAGATGTAGATGTATGTGGATAACAAGATTATTTGGAATTCTTGCCAGAACATTTATCAAGCATCCCTTTCTGGAAACAAAAGGCCAGTGTGCTGAGTCCTGAAACAGAGTAGCCAATCATATAAATTCTAAAACAAATAAATTGCCAGTGACTCAGAAGCTGTCTTTCCTTTTCTTACTCAGAAGTTGGGTAAGCAAATTATATATATATTAAATAATATTATTATTCAATGTATGAAGATATTTTCAAAAATGAAAATAAGACAAATTTGGAAATAAAGAATTAATGAATAAAAAGTAATTAAAATTCAAATTAAAAAAATCGCTGGAACAATTTTTTATAACAAGACTTCCCTACAAATTCAGAAATATTTTAGATATTTCTGTATATTTAGCTGATTCCTTTAAATGACTTATAACTTCAAATAGTTAATACCACTGTATGTAAATCCTGATGAACATGAACAAACACAGTCACTAATTACATGATTGGTAGAAGTAAGTTCACACGAATACATATGTATGTCATTTATATACCTGTACAGCATACCTAATATCCCAACATTTCCTTTCTAGTAAATGCATGTATTCTCAATATATTCACAAGAGTCCACTGTATGACTCAGCTCATTTTTGGGCTAGATATCTGTAGTCACTTGTGAATTGTATCACGTTATGTTTCTAACATACGTATAGTAGTTTTAGTTAACTAACAAAATTAACTGTCATTGTTTTGTTCACTTGGCTTTTGCTGGCTAGTTTTTTTGGTACCTAAATAAATGTTCCTTTTTCAATACATCTGGAGACAGGCAGTGAATAAATATACACTCTCATGACAAACAAGCAGTAATATCAAATACTTTATCCTGTGAATAAAGAAGCATTAACTGTGAAAGTTAATGCTTCTTTAAGCAAAGAACTGAAAATGGGGAGGGGGGATGTTTTATTCTTGGGGGAAGAGGTGACTATTGAAATCAAGTATATTTAATGTGGCAAGTTGTTCTGCTTTTCTCTTTAGTTGCTTCCACATGTTGAAGACTGATGTCTTGTTTTATATCAAAACATCTATTGTCAGTATTTTCCTAGTTATGCAAGGTTATTCTTGCCACTTGCTTCTGGAATTTCTATATTTATCCACCATCTATCCTTTGAAATTAACTTCCTAACACTCAATACTTAGATCTGAGGCCTTACCGCTATGAAGCAGAAGAGACACAGGCAGTGCTCACACTTAGATATATTCATCTCATGTTATTATGAGGAAGCCAGACATACTGGTCAGCTATTCAAAGTTTTTGATCTGTTGTTAGTCCTTACATCTTTCAGTGCAGTTGATTACTAATCATAAAATTTGATTTATTTTATTGAATTTTCCCTTAGCTTTTTCAGGCAAACCCTCCATTTTTTTTTCAAGAACATTCAGAAGGGCTTGTTACAGGAGAAAACAAAAGAAAAGAAAACCAGTAGCAGGAAATGTCACACTGGACTATTTTGTTGAGACTGCTTTGTTTACTGCTGCATATTTTTAATAGTCTGAAAAGTCTGTAAAATAGACCAAATGTTATAGGATCTTGATCTGTGTGATGGATTGAACCCAGATGATTGCTGACTTCCCTCAGCAGGATAAGGGAGAGAATAGGTCAAACACAAGATAAAAAACCCCAAAATAAACAGAACAAAACCAAAACACAAACTCATGAATCAAAATACAAACAGTTTAATAAGTGGTGAGAAGAAAAACAGAAAGGCAGGCAGTCACCAGCAGACTGATGCCCAGTTGATCCCCAAGCAATGACTGCTTTGAAGAATCTCCCCCAATTTTATGCTAAGCATTATGACATGAAATGCCACTTGGATCAGTTCAGGTCAGCTGTCACGGCTGTGTCCCCTCCCAATCTCGTACCTACTTACTGGGGGCAGTGTGAGAAACAAAAGAGGCCTTGGTGCTGGGCAAGCACTGTTCAGCACTAGCTGAAACACTGGTGTGTTATCAACACTGTTTTGATCACAGATTTAAAACACACACTGTATGGGTTCCTATGAATTAACTCCATCCCAGCCAAGCCCAGTACAGTCTATTTATAGATGGGTGTATCTGATGATTAAAAAAAAAAAGTCAAGAATTTTAAAATTGCCTCATTTGAATTTCAACATGTATAGTGAAAAACCCCACTTTTTGATTCTCAGTAACAGCTTCTTAAACCCCAACTGAATTAAAAAAAATGCAAGTTAATTTAAAAAAAACTCAACAACTCATTTTCAGCTTTTTCTAGAAGCAAAATACAAGCTCTGGATAGTCCAAAGTAATCAACATTTTCAACAATATGTTTGTGGCATGTCTCCAGCTTGTGATATAGCATACAGATATCATCTTAAGTTTGTGAAGATGCATGTGTGCGTTTTCACAGGTTTGTGCCTCTGAACTGGTTCTGATGCATTCAGAGTTCAGATGTCTCTGCCTAGTGTTCTTTATAATTTTCAATTCCACTGTTAGCTTAGAAGAAGACAGTTTGAATTTCCATATAACTGTTCTTGACAAGAACAAACAAAAGCAATTATTATTGCTTTAAAGTGAAAATAGTAAAATAGATAAAAATTAAACTTTTCTGATAATAACGGAATGAAGATGATTAAAGATCTCTAAGATTACTGTCATTCCTTAACTTCATGCTTTCTTTTCATGCTTTATTCAAATAATAACCAAATGCAGTGTTCCTTTTAAGCATACACACTGCTTTCTTGTAATTACCTTGATTTCAAGTGAAACGTAGAAAGTAATCTCTTTTATGCCAGTATTTCTCATGTCTTTTTTTTTTTTTTTTTTGCTTTCCTTAGCCAAATTGCATGGCCTTTCATTATAACTGTCAACCCAGAATTTATAACTCATAATTGTTTCTATGTCTATATAAAGAAAACAGTCCGGTATCCTCACAGCTTCCCAGCTGTGTAGGGCATTATATTTTTGTGAAGGTGCTAGGTTTTTTTTCCTGATCACTGGTGTAGCTGCTTTGCCACGTTTGAGTTAAGGTGCTTTTCAGGGAATACATGGAGAGTGAAAAACAGAAATGTCTGAAAGGTTATATTTTATGAAAGAAAAAATAAATTCAGTGTTGAACTAAAGCACAGTTATGGAACCAATGAAGTGAAGGTTCCACCACAGATAAGTCTGCAGTAATTGCAAAGTTCCTTAATTAGCAGGATGGCCATTAGCTACCCTCTGTACCTCTTACTCCTTATTACTATTAGAATCGCTGCATAGTTCTGTCTGTTTCTATACATACAGAAAATATAAGGCAAAGGTTATTTTTAATATTCTGGTATGAAAAATTGCCTTTTTGCTAGTTTTAATTGAGTTTTTAATAAGTGGAATGTTTTGGCAACATGAATTCACAGTTTAAGGACTGTGATATGCACTTGTAAATGTGTCATTGATTCCTCTCAGAACAAATTACTCCTAAACTTTCTTTTGCTTGTCAGAAGTAATTTTATTTCTTTAAATATTTCTACTGTCATTTCTGACTATGTTGTTATTTCTGATTGTCTTCAAGGGTAAGATATCCTGAACAAAGCAAAATACAGCCATTGAGGGCTCACCATCTGTTAGCATAATGGCATTATAATATGATAAGCATTTTCTTAACATTTGTTGTGTATTTTAATATTCTACATAAAGTTTTTAGCTGTTCCTCTTCACTCTATGGAAATTTTCACTAAATTCCAACAGTTCTCAAGTTATTTTGTGTTTTGTTTTGGGTTTTCATGTTTGGGATTGTTTTCTTTGCTTAATTGTTTATAAGAAATTTATAGTTAGTTTAAAGGCAAATTGTGCTCTTCGATTGTTTGAATTCTCCTAATCTAAAATATGTATTTGTTAATACATCTTATCTTGTTAATACTAATGCAGAAGCTCATTTGTTATGCTATTTCTCCATCCTTCTTTGGTCAGTTGCAGTGCAGGAGCGTATTGTTTAAATATGATTCCTCTCCGTTCTTGTCAGCTGCAGCCATCAATTATTGTTATTAATGATATTCCTACAAATAATGTAAATAATAGTTTATAACAATGATTTCTTTTATATTTGGCCATTTTAATAAAAACATCAACTTGCTCTAAATTTATGTTTAGGTCTTAAAATACAGGACCTTCTCAAATCTGACAATACTGTTTTTTAGTATAACATAAACAATGCAGTCAGATAACAGCCAAAAAGTATTTGCAGAGACTATTGAGGGTAAATATAATGTACATGATTTTTCTGATGTTCAAATCAACACTGATACAGATGCATGTATTGCAGATACATAACAAGAAATTGCAGTTACTATTTTTGTCCCTATGAAAGGAAATCCTGTATTTTGGAACAATATAAAATAAAAATAAAACCCACTGTTCTTAACGATTGAAGAAGACAATGTTCTGTTAATTTTCTTCATCTTTGCTCTGTAGTCTGTCAGTATACCAAAACCATCTTGAAAAATGTTGATGACCCCATAATTCAGGTTATTCAGGAAGAGAATGTATCTTTCACAACTTAATTTTTTCAGTACTGTCTTGTTATCATCTGTTTTGTTGTCTTGTTTTGACAAGAGTCTATTTCCTTGCTTATGTCTGCCATCAGTTGGAGAAGTAGCACTTCTGCGTATTACCACCTTTACTAAAGGCAGATCATACCTGACCAGTTTGGTGGCCTTCTGTAATGTGACTACAGTACTGTTGGATAGGGGCAGAGCAACTCACGTCGTCTGCCTGAACTTGTGCAAAGCATTCAACACAGGCCCACACAACATCCTTATTTCTTAAATTAGAGAGACATGGATTTGATAGATGGACCACCTGCTGGACAAAGGATTGGCTGGATGGCTGCATGCAGATAGTTATGGTCAGTGGCTCAGTGTCCACATGGAGACCAGTGATGAGTGGTGTCCCGCAGGGGTCAGTGTTGGGACCAATCCAGTTCAACATCTTTGATGGCAACATGGACAGTGGGATTGAGTGCACCCTCAGCAAGTTTGCTGATGACACCAAGCTGTGTGGTGCGGTTGACATGCTGGAGTGAAGGGATGCCATCCAGAGGGACCTTGACACACTTGAGAGGTGGGCCAGTGCCAACCTCATCATGCTCAAGAACTCCAAGTGAAAGGTCCTGCACCTGGGTCGGGGCAATCCCAGCACAGCTACAGGTTGGTCGGAGAAGTGATTCAGAGCAGCCCTGCAGAGAAGGACTTGGGGGTATTCATCGATGAGACTGTAATAAGACAAGGGCAATGGGTTCAAAATTAAATGGGGAGATTTAGGTTGGATGTAAGGAAGAAATTCTTATCTGTGAGAGTGATGAGTCACTGGAACAGTTTGCCTAAAAAAGTTCTTGGTGCTCCATCCCTGGCAGTATTCAAGGCCAGCTTGGACAGGGCCTTGAGTGACATGGTCTAGTGGGAGATGTCCCTGCCTATGTCAGGGGAGTTGGAACTGAATTATCTTAAGGTCCTTTCCAACCCCAACCATTCTATGATTCTATAAGAACCAGTTCATTGAGCACTGAATTTAGATATGCTTTCTGAAATAACTGTTAATTTGCAGTCTACTACCACTCCTCATAAAATCCCTGTTAGAATGCTTCTAGTTACTTGTCCAGTCAAGTTGTTGGTCTTAGTCTCCTGACCAAGAGTCACCATCTTTTCAAAATTCAGAACTGCTATTTGTAGCTCTTATCTTTTGAATCCAGAGATTGTCTTGAAGAAAACAATGGCTGAATTTCAATCTGTAGCAGTACGTCACATATTTTTGTTTGATTATTATTTCTGGTGAATTTCCTCATCTGAATTGTGAGAAATGTTGCAAAATTCTCCTAATAGAGGATATTTTCTTGAAAAAGCCATTCATTGAAGAATTGTTTTCAAATGGTTAAATTACCCAAACAGATGCATTTCTTTCCTTGGTTACAATAACAATGGCATTTTACATGATTACAGAATTCAAATACACTAATGAACAGTAGCTTAAACTCATCTGTTTTATTATGGAAATGTGCAATGAACACACATTCATAACCAAAAGCATAACAGTAATTTTGTATAATAGCTGATTATATCACTATTTTCCTTTCATTATTTTTCTTTGAGTTTTTATTTTCCTTTCTAGTACTGACATGATTCTAAATTCCTGCAGAAGCCCAGAAACAGTTATTTACTTCAGTCTTAATGTTACTTCCTTGTACTTTATATAAGGCTGAATAAAAGTCTTTGTGGAAATATAGCTGGATGTTGTAATATTTCCCTTACTTCATTTTTTTCCTGCAATCAAAGTGTGTAGGGTGGGTTGTAAGTTTCAGCTGAAATAAATAGACTTTTTTTTGTTAACTTTGTCATTAAAACAACCTGAATTTCAGCTGTTGAAATTCAAATTTGGTTTGTTACTAAACCAAAATATGAAGGCAGAGCAGAAATGTTTTCAGTTTCTTGTAACAGCTTTAAATATATTTTAAAGGATTGTCACAGACTTTCTGTTCCTCTGTGATTTTTTTTCTTTACTTCTGAAACAGTGTTTTGTCCCTTCTTTTTTCTCTTCTATGCCTTAACTTTATTCTCGGGTCCTTTTTTTTCTGTCAATCAATATAATGCCTGTCAAAATGCTTTTCTAAATACTTTAAACATATTACTTATGTTTAATACTTGTATTTATTTTAAGCTTTAGAACTCAGTCAACATTTCTTCCCTGACACTTTTAAACTCAACATTTACCTGCACGTAGAAGTATTATGATATTTTTTTTAATTTATGCTGTAGTATTACAAGTGTCAAAGAATAGAAGGCAATCACAGGTTACCTGACATTCCATGTAATTTTAAGCAACATAGTTGCCTGTTCATGTTTGCAGATAGAAGTGGATATGGGCAGACAAAATAACCTGTGTTACAGTTTGCAAGGTCTTGCAGTGTTAATTGTGTATCTTCCCTGTTTGATTCAGCACTTACTCAGAATTATACTGCTGGGGTTTTTTGTGTTCGGCATTTTGTGTTTAGGGCATTTTGTGGTTAGGGCTTTCTGTTTGTTGCTTGTTGGGGGGTTTTATTTTGTTTTTCTTTTTTTTTTTTTAATGTGAAGTCATAATTTGCAGTAACAAGAGGCAAGTAGGGAAGCCAGGGACTAACCTGATTTTGTGAGAATCTCTCTGAGAAGGGGAATTTCTGAGAATCCTAAGAGAAGAAGCTACTTTTGTAGGTTACAGTGTATGCTTCCATGGAACTCAATGATGTAACTGAATGCTTAGAGAAATTCTCTTATAATGTGGTTTCCAAGACTACTGTTGCTAAACTTGCTTACTTGTCTAATAACATGAGGGTTGAGATAGTACATAGTCACAGAGTGGTTTAGGTTGGAAGGGAACTTTGAAGATCATCTAGTCCAGCCTCCTGCCATGGGCAGGGACACCTTTCACTAGATCAGGTTGCTCAAAGCCCCATCCAACCTGGCCCTGAACGTTCACAACTTGGAACACAAAATTCTCCCTCTGAGTTAAGTACAATCAAATTCATAAATAGTACGACATGAAAATTTCATTATTTTAACAGAAAACATGGTTCTCAAGTATTACCTTAAAATGTCCTAACAGCTCACTGCTGTGTTAAGATTTAAAAACAATTGCTTTAAATTACAGTTCTGGCAAAACCAGAGCTGTGGGGTCAGTTTAATACTATAATTAACTTGTGTCTTTTGACTTTTCTGTCTCTCTGGAATGAGAAAAGATACCCCACAAATTTGAAACTACAATCATCTTACTCCAATGTGTTGTAATTCAAATTGACCTATGCATCTTGAGAATAGCAAATACCTATTTATTTGAGAATGAAATAAAAGGATAGACATAATCACGTGGACTGGAAGGTTTTCCACTTCTGCCTAGATTTTGTGTATCCAGCTGATCTAAGAAAAAGTTTTGACACCCGAGTACTTGTTCTGTATCACTACTGAAATAAACAGTCATCAAGCATTACTCCTACTTTGATCTGTGCCTGGTTTGGCTCTGGATAATATTTGGGTTATCTACATACAGAATAAACAGTTCATCAATGGATTTTTTTGTAATGTATAGATTTCATATACATAATATATATTTCTGTATCTTGATTTTGGTCAAACAAGTCTAGTGAGGGAGTTATAATAATGTTAATAAACAATAGTAGCTCTTAAAGTAGATACCATAGATTGTTCAAAGATCTTTTCAAAATATTAAGTATAGCACGTAGTTTTGAACAATACTATTAATTATTCTGTTAAATTATAGACCAATGAATTTCCCAAGTTAAAGTAAATGGGTATATTCTCATGAGACTGGTGAAATAAATCGCAAGAATATTGAAGTGATCCTGAAGCAAATATAAACTAGAAAATTTAGTGTTACAGTTAAATTTAAAATTAAATAAAAAGGAAAGAAAGAATTGATAGTTTGTCTGTGTTAATTTAAACCACCTCAGTGCTAAAGAAGTCTTAATTAGAATTATGTAAGTAGTCCAAAATATGATAGTAAGTGAAAGGTATTAATGCCTAATGTAGTATTGCCACAAATTTTTATGGTTTTGTGGTACTATTTTTATAGTCATTTATTAATGAATTTTTTTGTTGTTGTTGCTGTTTAGGTGGTAGATACATAATAACTTTTTTCTACTGAAAGTTTTACTATTGACTGTGTTTATTTTAGTAAGTTGATATTAGAGAAAAATTCTGGTTTTCATTAATCTTTGTGAAAATGGGTGTATCTGCATGTATGCATATTTATACACATGCATGTATATATAAATATATACACATCTAGACTTCTAGAGTACTTTTATTTTCATGTAATTTATGAGTCTTCATGAATGTCTGTGTTGGAGAAGTAAAAGCAAACGTATATCCTCCAAAACAATACCCAACAAAGATCCTCTAGAACATTATAATTCTAGAATATGCCATTAATATCATTATGTCTCCATATTATTTAACAAACTTCTGTTACAGTACTGAAGTTCAGAAATATTCTCATAGCTTTCAATCATTTTCATGAAAATATATATATAGGACTAAATTTTAGATACCAATAAATGTTAATAATGTTGAATTAGGTTGCATTAACATTCGCATCATATCCATTAGTAAAAATATCTATGATTTCTACTAAAACATACCTTAACATTTTCTTTTGATTGCAGCTGAATGTGGAGCCTCCACGACAAATAATGAAGGAATCTTATTGTCCCCCAATTATCCTCTTAATTATGAAAACAACCATGAATGTATTTATAGCATCCAGGTACAAGCAGGGAAAGGAATCAATATTTCTGCCAGAACATTTCACTTAGCCCAAGGAGATGTTCTTAAGGTAGGTAATCATGTAACTTATTTGTTAGTACTACACTTGTAGTTCCTCATATCATTTAAGTTTATGTCTATGATAGTACAGTATCATGTAAGTTTATATGAAAGATTTCTTGGAAAATATGTATCTAAACCGGTTCCATTTCTAAAAGCTAAAAATTAGGCACCCTGAGGTGTTTCCGTAATCCGCTTCTTAAAATGTATTTTTCTGACTACTTGTGGTCAAAAAAGAGATTGAAACTGTAAATCAAAGGTTGCCTTAATGTGTATTTGTATTCTATTCTTAGTGTTAAATATTCATCAGTTACATATTTTGTAAAAAAAAAAAAGTTTTAAATAAAAACAGGTATTACATTCTTCTTAAAGAAAAACATCCAGGTGTTGTGTCTAAGTAGGTAATTTTAACAGTTTCGGAATTTCTTAGTGAAGCAGAAGCATTGCTGAAGATCTTTAAATCAACCAACATCAGCATAAGGTTTAAACTCTGGTGTTACATTTGATCTTGAATCCTTATCCACCCAAATCGTTACCCTAATATTTCTGTCCACATTTTCTTATGCCCATTCAATGAAAGTACATGGCTGCATTTCCTCAGGACTTTTTAGGTTGAAACCAGTAAATCTAATCTCTTAGTGTAAAAGTCATAGCACTGTAGGGAGCGAGCTATTTATTATATAAACATAGATGAATATGAATAAAAGCAATTAAAACTTTTTTCTTCCTTAATCGTTTAATGCACATAAAATTTTGAAATGATCTGTGCACTTAACATTTCTCAGTTGTCATTCCAGCCATATGCACTACAGATGTTTGATTAGAAAATGTTAACTAAGAGGAATACTAAACTAATTACAGATGGAGGGAGGCCACCACTCATCTGTGAATGTCAGTGACAGAAATATTTGCTGTGTTCTGTCAATGTGTCTATTAGATGGAAATAATATCAAGTAATTAGACCGTTTGTTTTTCAGTTCAGCAGCCTTGAATTATAATAATGAGCTGGAGTTCCTCCCATTCTATTAAAAAAACCTACCAGAAGCAGTATTTATTATCACTTTTTTCATCTGACATTGTGGCAAGACAGAGGCACTCAACCTCTAACATTGTGGGAAGGAATGATACCTGTGGAACCCTCGCCTCATCCCTCAGATGACACTCTTACAACTTGTCATAACACCATCAGACTCTTTATTCAGTTGTTTATTTGATAAAGGAGTTTTGTTTCAGAAAACAGAAAGCAGCAGTTGCACATTCCATAACTTACCTCATGGAACCAGTTCTGAAGTTTTTTGTTGATCCCTATTATTATTGGTTACTTCTCATCTCCAGGAGCCGAAAAACAATCAGTGGAAGATTTAGTATATGTCTGACTTGGGAATATGCCTAGTATTTATCACTAACAGCTTCAAGATCAGGAAAGCAGTCTTGGTTCTTCACTTTTTTTCTTTTCATATTCTTTTAGACTGATTTAAATTAATTCCAGTAAAATATCTTTGAATATAAGTTTGCAGGTACTTTTATTTTTGTAGAACTGTTAAGTAAAACAAAAAAAGGGAAAATGCTGACTAAGTTGCCTATTTTGCTTACTGTGGAGAATACATTTTAGGCTACAGGAGTAGGACACTAGGTTTATACTTTAAAGTATCAGTAATAGTCAGCAGTGTAAACTTAGATCTCATATGAATGATGTAAATGATAATATGATAGTATGAATGGATATAAACATGATGCTTTAACAAAACTCTAAGAAATGTCTGAGGTAAGTAAGGAATAATGAAGTTTTCCAGTATGAAAAATGGCAATGAAAGAAGTTAAAAAAAAAAAAAATTAAATCATCCAGTCTTACAGCAAACAGCTGAATGATGTATTCTGAATACACAGGGTTTGGGATTTTTTAAACTATGAACTAGGGAGTGTAAGGAATTCACTATTTGGAAACAAAAATACTTCTACAAAAGCTTCCAGAAAGGGCTTCCTTTCCCCAAATATAAGTAAAGCAACCTAGTGATATTTCATAGTTAAAGCTCAGGTTTTGAGCTAGGGACTTAATGGATGATGCATCTCTGTTCTCCAGTCGTGATAGATGAAAATGTTGGCAAAGAAGTTAATCATGTACTTTTTGTTACTTTATCAGCTACTATTTTAGATTACTAGCGATATGTAGATAAAATTCCATTCAAAGTCTGAATAGACTGACTATTCTACTAAACTTTTGATATATTGTTAAGTAATGGGGTCTCTGCTTACCACATGAATTAACTGACCATGGATCAGATTTATACCTGACAAGCTCTCTGACTGAAACAACGAAACAATGGAACTGAGAATACAGCATTAGAGGGAAATGGCATATTTAGCACAAATAAATCACCACCCTTTACTGTTACTCCCCAGGCAGAGAAGGAGGAGTTCTGATTTATCAATTCTGAACTGGTATAGAAGAGAGGTTTCAGAACATGTAATTTGTTTTTCATTTGCTTCATTTAGTATGCAATTCTATTTTTCTGGTTTTGGCTTAACTACTCTGGCTGCATACATTAATGATATAGGTGTTTTTTTGGCTGGTTGTTTTTTATTAGAACCTATGAGAAATATATGTCTCTCATTTTTATTTGTGTAGGGCTTTAACGTGCTCTTGATAGTCTCACATCTTGTATTAGTAATCATGAAAGTTTCATGAATGCACATGAAGAATTTAAGATCTGTACATTCACTATATGCCCATCCATTTAATATGAATCTTGGAAACAGAATGACAGTTGTCTCCTTCTTTGTAATTGTACTGATAACTGAGTTTGTGCTGTATCCAGCATTCAACATTTTTAGAGTAAACTGCATATGTGGGAGGCAGGGGGAAAGAATAGATGGTTTCCAAAGTCTGAGAACATTTCTATTTGCCTTTTTTCCTTGTTTTTATCTTCGTCCACCAGTTTTGCTTGTAAATTTTGTAGTCTCTGATAGATGTAAGCAAACCCTTTAGATTTGCATGGAAAGCAACAGAGTTGTCATTCTTCTATTTGCCTGAATAGTTCATTGTTAGTGGTGAACACAATTTGTGTTGAAATCAGTTGAATGTAGGAAGTACTCTTTTATGTCGAAGATATTTTAATACACTTTTCTAATTTACTGGGGGACAGGCATATTTTAATGAAATAGAAGTTTGATTATGATTGTTTATTTTCAGTAGATTTCAGCAGAAACAAAAATGTACCTATGCATGGTACTAATAGAGTAGTTTTCCGTCCTTGTCAAAAACCATTCTGTCCTTGTCAAAAACCAAACCACGGTGCCCCAAAATCTGCAGGCAGATTCCGTAAGTGAACTTAAAATAAAAAAGAACTCAGAGTGTGAAAAGAGAACAGCAGTTGTTTGTGGGGATTTTTTTTTTCCTTTTGTAGTAGGTTGTGTGCTTGGCAGAATGTACAGTGAGCACTGATGTGCCAGTGGAGATTGCACGTATGTGGAAAAGAAATGGATTTAAGAGTTATTTTCTGTACTGTAATGAAGCAGTCTTTTTCCTTCTACTCAAACACTCAGTGCAGTAACAGGCAGGTAACAGTGTGTCACTAAACCTAATAAAACTGGCATTAGGAGTCCCCTTCAGCCTGTGTTTGGCTCAGCACTCTGCTCCTGCAAAATACGGAGGGTTCAGTTTTACTGCCTCTGCTGACTCACCTGTGGGCCAGCTTTGAAAGGTGTGCACAGGATTCAGTTTTTGAAGGGTTTTGCATGGAGACTTTGAAGGGTAATGTTGGGGGCTTTCTGCTAATTTGTTTCTTAGTCTCCACAGTTGCTATCATAGTCCATTTAGCAATATCATCTTGAAAACATAAGTGATAAATAGATAATAAATGTAGGGGACAAAAAAAAAGCCCCAAACATAAGGGCCCTTTTCTGTCTTTATATTAGTGCTTCTATTTGCATGTGATATAAATGATACATTTGACAGGGTGTTGACAGCCTCAGCTCTGAGCTGCTGATTTTATGTTATTTCTTCTCTTTATAAAGGCACAGATCTTCATATCCATATGCCTTTTATGTTTCAATAGCAAATCTCAAAAATAGTTTGATTAAAATGCACAAATTTAAAACATTCACTTCATGCTATTCCCTTACTAAATTTTTACGGAGTTAAATATGTTAGTAAAAAAATTTCCATTTTAAATTTCTTCATAATAGAACCCCTCAAAAGCTTAGGAAGATTTCTTTATTCTCTGACTGTAGATGCAAACATAACTCCTCCTCCCCAATTTAAACATTACATCTCTCAGTTCAAATCATATTTATGTAAACATGTTTGCTATTAGCATTCTTCCCTATAACATTTCAAAATATCGTGATGTGAAACCATTAATGCAACTTCTGTGCAGATCAGGTCTTTAAATAGCTCATAAAAATGGACTTCTGTTTTCTGAATAGATTATCACCGGCACATACAGGCATTATACAGTCACAAATCAATTATCTTTGCATTAATGCTAGAAGGTAACTTGAAGGAAAAATGCATCCAACCAAGTAATATTTTCATAATGATTATTCGTGGCCATACATTTAGCACCCAAGTGACATAAATCCAGATGTGCTGGCAAGGCCTAGAAGAAAGAATATTCTTATATTCAAAATAAGATAATGATGCTACCTTAATTCACATATTATCTTGTCTTCTGGATCAGATTGTGAAGCTGAATTACTAACTCATCCAAAATACATAGCAAAATTCCCACCTATTTCAGGAAGGAAAAAAATGCTGGTTCTGCAAATCCCACAAGAGAATGTAGGCTGTTACCACTTTTTTTGCAACTTAAACTGTGTAATTTAAGTTACAATTAGAAGTATCTATTTGGTGCCCATTAACTCAAATGAAGCACAAAAGAGACAATGTGACTTAAATTGAGAATTATACTACCAAGCATGCATCCACTGATTGTTCTAAGGGAGAACCAACTGTCTCAAGAAAAGGGGTATATATTACTTTGAATATTTGAAGGTCAGCAACCAAAAAGAAAAATAAAATTTAGTTTCATGTTCAAATGAATCACATCCCTCCCTCAACCACATGCAGTTCTACTCAGAGAATCATACAGTTTCTGAAGTGTTCAGGTTCTTCAGATTAATTTTGTTCCTTCATAAAAATGATAGAGGCTTAGAAGTATTATACAGAGGGACAGCTAGTTAGCCCATAAAGTAGAATCAGCGTCAAGTCTAGAGAGATGTCAGTATGTCAGTGTGAAAAGTTTAACATAGTAGGACAGTTAACAAAACTGGCAATAAAGTATTTGTGGGGAAGTTCTAACGTGAAGAAAATTTGTATCGTGAAGTCCTGGCGAGACATTGTGAATAATTGGTATAACTTATAATAGCTTTCTTTGGTTAATTATTAGTGATGCACACATGGCAGGAAATGGATTACTCTTATGTAGTGTTTAAAAATAAAATAAATCGGAATCCTTGGGTGTTATTAGTTATAAGTAGCTTGGCGAGATTAGGAGAAGAGCATCAAATTCAAGCCGGGTTTTCTTTAAGCCTGTCAGGAGGTTAGCAGTAATTCCAGAGGAATGGAAATTTTCCTTTCAGTTACCGAAACTAAACTACATCCATTTTAGAACTGATTTTCTGTTAGCTTTTTTTTTTTTTCTGAATTGATTACTGATCTCAATGTAGTTTTAAAGAAGTTTTATGTAAAATTAAGAAATCAGTTTTAATACTATTATATATATTATAAAATTAATATTTCATTGCTAATCATTACTGGCTTTTTTTTCCCTTTAATTTCTACTTTTTTACACCATACATGTCATTTAAACATGAAGTTTGCTTGGAATTTATTTGCTAGCTTCCCTAAAAACAAGAAATTATGTCATTTTCTGTACTTCCTAAGCTGCTGTGCAATTAACTCATTAGAGAGGGCTGAAAATGGCTTACTTTTTCATTTCAACCTATGATTTAATGTAAATCTAAAGTTATTACATGAGACATGAAGATTTCTGGAAAACAGAATTTACGTGTGTAAGTCATTCTCACAGATGGGGTACGGGCATCATAATATTTCACATTTAATTTGTTGTCTTACTACTATTAGTAGTGTGTTTTTTTATTTCATTGTGGCATGGATTCCTGTTTACAAATGCAAGCTTTAATTACATTTCATATTAATACAATTAGATCTTATGCAGAACTGGAGACAATACTTTTTTTCTTTTCTTTTTTTTTTTTTTTTTTTTTAACTAAAGTATTAGAATTTCCCTATACTGCATTTTGAAAGTTCTTCAGAGGTCACCTTACTGGTTTGCAAGTGAAATTTTTCTTAAAACCCATATATTGATGTTTAGTTATACAAGTCACTAAATAAATCCTATAGGACATACTGTTTGGCTTAACAATTACTGTTAACTTATAGTTTAATTGTTTTTAGGAATTGCAATAGTGCAGAAATCTGTGATGTTTTAAAGCAACCAAGTGTTTCAGGAAATTTTCAGAGAATTATTAAAAGGCCACTTTATATATTTAGTAGTCTGATGGAAGTTTCTGTTTCCAATACAGAAAGGAACAACTCCTGAAGAAAAATAAAGAAAGTGCTGTATTGCAATTTACATATATATGACATTACTCTTTCAACTTACAGAAATAGTTTTCAGTTTTATTTTATTTCCTAGTTTCCTTTAACTTTACAGTTAAATTTGAAACCTCTCTTCATGTATGAAAAAATTTATGTATGAAAAGGTTTATTTAAGAAGCCAAAGTTGGGAAGATGTGAGCTTTTTTATTATGTCACCTCAGTGACTTGAGGCAGACACAGCTATACAAATTAACTGTTTGCTAATAGGTTGTGACCAGCATTACAATACTGACAGTGAAAGAGAAAACAGGGAGGTTTAAAAACAGTGAACTGCTACGGCACCTCCTCGCACTTCTATTGTTAGGAAAAAAAAATGAAAACAAACCAGACGTATTTAAATTACATTCGAAGAATCACCACAATTAAGTCAATTTAACTCAAGAAAGGTAGACAGCATATCCAGATAGTACTTTGGGTTGACTGGCAATAGAGCTCCTTGGCAAAGCTGTCCTCCCTCTTAATGGAGATGTACAGAATTATTTTGTAAATCAAATACATAACTGTTTTAATTCAACACTATAAAACATTTATTTTACAGATCTATGATGGCAAAGACAACACTGCTCACCTGCTGGGTGCATATACTGGGGCATCATTAAGAGGCCTGACACTAAGTAGTACTTCAAATCATTTGTGGTTGGAATTTAACTCAGACCTGGAAGGCACTGATGAAGGTTTTCAGCTTGTGTATACCAGTAAGTATTTGTGAAAACAGTTGTAACAGATTTTTAATTTTGAAGGAATTAAAATTCTTTGCTTATAAAATGAAAATGCAGTCAAAAAACTATGATTAAATCAACAGCAAATCATTAATCAAAATATAGTTCATAATTGAACCTCAAAATAATCAAAACACATAGCATAAAAAACCTTTGCTTTGATGGTACTTCGAGTAGTTTGATACTTAAACCAGTACGGTTCTTATTTTGAAGTTTTTTCCAGTCTTGGAAAGGATAATAAAAAATAATATAATAGTTAGTTGTACTAGTGCATAAAAATATCTAAGCATGCAAACAGTTTTAGATGTGTAACTGAAACACATTTCCATAAAGATAATTCATAAGTAAAAGACATTCTCCATCTTAAGACTTATGTCTGATACATAAATTAACTCTATCCCAGCCAGACTCTGTATACTCCATTTCCTTTACACTCTCCCTTTGGATTTATTTGCATGGATAAGATACCCCTGAGCCTTTTTTTCTCCAGTCTGAACAGCCCCAGTTCTTTCAGCCTTTACCCATAGGAGAGATGCTCCCATCCCTTAATCATCTTAGTGGCCCTTCACTGGACTCTCTTCATTAATTCACATCTCTCTTGTATGGGGAGCCCGGAACTGGACACCATACCCCAAATGTGGTGCTTAGGGTAGAGGGGAAGGATCACCTCTGTCAGTTTGCTGGCAACATGCTTCTGAATGCAGCCCAGGATACTATTAGCCTTCTTTGCTAAGGGCACATTTCTGCCTCGTATTCAGCTTGGCATCTACTGGGGACTCCGAGGTCCTGTCCTGCAAAGTTGCTTTCAAACTGGGCAGCCCCCAACATATTCTGGTGATGGAGTGCTCCTCTCCAGGTACAAGATTTTGCAATTCTCTTTGTTGAACTTCCTGAGGTTCATTGCTGGCCCATTTATCCAGCTTGTTGAGGTCACTTTGGATGAGCATGACCATCTGGAGTACTGCCACTCCTTCCAGTTTGGTGTTATCAGCAAACCTGGTTGAAGATACACCCTGCCCTGTCATCCAGATCATTAATGAAGATGTCAAAAGATTGGACCCAGTACTGACTCGTAGGGTACGCTAGTTGCCGGTCCCCAAGTATGCCACTGATCATCATTCATTGGCCATTTTCCATTTTGGGAAATACAGCTAATATTTGTTTCCATAGATGTAGGCAATGAAATGTTCCAGAAATACCATGGGCTTGCCCTGATGCTTTTAAGCAGTAATCAAAATCCCCACAAGCTGTAATGAAACAGTTTGTGTCTTCAGGGACATCCTGTGAGCATTTCTACTCTCTCAGTTGTCTAAAATAGCTAGCTCTTGCCATTCCATATCCCCTTCACTACGCCCCTTGCTACCAGCTGCTTCTCTGGAATGACAGAGTTTTCCGTTTGGTTCTGTGTCCAGAACTGCCAGCACTGTGTGGTTAGCTGAAATACAACTAGGACAGCAAAAATGCTGTTAGCATCAATGGTTAGGCAATGAAGTTACGTGTTCGCGCTCAAGAGAGAAGTGATCAGTTAAAAAGACTACTAGTTTCTGTGTCTATAAGCAGGCCATCCAGAGATGAGGACATCTTGGGGATCAACGCACATTTTAACTTTTTTTTCACACAGTGTGATCAACAATTTTCTTAGATGACAGAAAATGCTAACTGGTCAATAAATATCCAGAATGGCAATATCAAAAAAGTTTCTTCATACAACAAAAGTTTCTTTTCACATAAGACTCTTCTAGAGATTCTGCACTGCATTCTATACTGGGAAACAATAGCTTAGCTAGCAATGAGAAAAGTTCAGCTCAGAGCTTGTGTAGACTTTTCAGGAGGTGAACCATTTTGAGTCAGACATTAAGTGAGCTGAAGGAAGAACTGGGAAGATACGGCATTTGACATTATTTTTCCTTATGTGAGCAAACAGCCTTATTCAACATGAAGCATTTTGTCTGTGAAATAAAATAATGAACATTTTCTCAGTCAATAGTAATGACTCAGTACCTGAGGAGAGATTGTGAAAGGCTACCAACTGTTGACCAGATGGGCAAATACTGTGTAAATGACTTCACTGAACAATGCAGACATGAAAACCCTTTATTTGCTCCCATGTCACCTACATGCAGGAATATCAATCTGACAAAAAGTACCTTTTTAACCTACAAACTCTTTGAGATGCATGATATTTATAAAATACATTTAGTTTTGAACACAGTGAGATTTTGAGCTGCTTCTCAGTCAATAACAGAAAACCTTATTTGAAATAGAAAATCTTTCTTCTGAATTACATTTTACACTTCCCTAAATGCTAATATGCTTCCCTGTTTCTGTATAATGCGTCATTTTCTTTTCTTTTTGATCCATGTCTCCTAATTCTACAAAATGTCCAAATTGTTTGGCTTGAATTCTCTGTATCACTATTATCATTTCTTTCTGCATGTAGTTTCTATATTTGCAAACTACTGAACACAGGATTAGGGTAAAGACTGATGAATATAGTAGTATTTCTTTGGTGCCATAGGTGGTATTGTGCCATTGATGTTACTGTGCACAGTAACAAATCTACTGTGCAGTTTTGTTTATGATCCTTCAAATACCTATTCACAAATGAGATTGTCCTCAAAGTAAATGGACAGTGACTTTAACTGCCATTTTATAACTTACCACATAATTTTAGAACTCATTGATAATGATAATAGATTTCCTTCTCAGTCTTTAATTGGACTTGGGGAAGAATGATGTTACGACACAGTTTGTTTGTATGCTCTAATTGAGGGGTATAGGCAGTTACCCTACTTAGACTGTTAAAACCAGAGAAGAAACCTTAAATATGTTGTTATATGAAGTCTGAAAATGTTTGCTTTCCACTGGGAAACATAAAATCTTCATTTCATTAATGTATTTATCAGTTTGATTTTGTAACTATTATGTTTTATTCCTACACAGGTTTTGAGCTTTCACATTGTGAGGACCCTGGTGTGCCACAGTTTGGATATAAAATCAGTGACCAAGGTCATTTTGCAGGAAGCACTATAATTTATGGATGCAATCCAGGGTACACACTCCATGGAAGTAGCCTTCTAAAGTGTATGACAGGGGAAAGAAGGGCGTGGGACTATCCTCTGCCTTCATGCATTGGTATTAGAATTTTATTTTTACTTAAACTATTATATGGATATAAGAAAGAAAATTGTAAGGATTGTTAGATCTATGTGGAATATGATCTGTATGTATACAGATCTATTTACACAAAGATTTACAAATTTCTGCATAGATATCATCTAAGTCTGTGTGGTGTTGCTTTTTTCAGTTTAAAAAAACATAGTAATTACTAAACATTCATGTATAGCAAAATTCCTAATATGTAAAAATCTAATTATAGTCAGCAAATAGTCAACATAAAAATACAGATAAATACAAAAGCAAGGACCATATGTATTTTATGAGGCATTGTAAAACTTATTTTTCTTTCCTTACTTCATTAAGCTACAAAAATTTCATATATTTACATATAAATACTATATAATAAACTTAAAGAAAAACTTAAATATACAAAGAGATC
Source organism: Nestor notabilis (assembly GCF_000696875.1). NCBI lineage: Eukaryota > Metazoa > Chordata > Aves > Psittaciformes > Psittacidae > Nestor > Nestor notabilis. Next base: position 36,707 of record NW_009915983.1, read on the forward strand.
TAGAGGGTGGAGTTTTTTTTCCCCCACTTGGCTTCTATTATATTGCTGCGATGAATAACAATATTATATACTTTATTACAATATTAAAATTAAAATAACTTTATAAGTTGTGAAGGTACCTACAGGGTCAACTTCTTCTGCAGGAGAGCAAAAAGAAGACAAGACTTAAATATTTTTAAGTGCCTTTTAAACACCTGGAAGTGTTCAAGGCCAGGTTGGATGGGGCTTTGAGCAACCTGCTCTAGTGGAAGGGGTCCCTGCAATATCAGAGGGTTTGGAACTATATGATCTTTAAGGTTCCTTCCAACCCAAGTCATTCTATTATCCTAGTAATTTTCTTTGTTTTTCATCTCCTTTTAGGGGAAATAAAGGACAAGAGGCAACAGCCTTAAACTGTTCCAGGCGAGATTTAGACTGAATATTAGGAAAAATTTCTTTACTGAAAGGGTGGTCAGACATTGGAACAGGTTGCCCAGGAAAGTGGTGGAATCACTGACCCTGGAAGTGTTCAAAATGAGTGTAGATGAGGACATGGTTTTGTGGTGCAGTTGGCAGTCCTGTGATAAAGACTGGACTTGATGATATTAAAGGTCTTTTCCAACCTTATTGATTCTATACTATAAAAGTGGTATTGAGTAGGAGAAGCAAGGAGTGAATTGCAGTTTGTATCTAGATTTAGGTTTGAAAATGATGTACTTTGACATATCTTTATCAAGAAATAAAGTCCTTTTAGGAAATATGTGCAACAAGGAATGAACAGCTCTCTTAGAATGATAATTGAGGAGTAGATGCTTTTATGATAAGCCTTAACTAATTTCTACATCATTTAGGATATATGAAACCAAAGAATTAAGAGGAAAGTACGGCGCAGGAACACACAAGTAGGAAATAGATGTACAAAGAACACATGATGGAAGTTGAAAGAAAAGAGCAATAAAATGTGAAGGTGCCAGAAGGTTGAAATTAAAGTTTAAACAACAAATTATATCTTCAGTTCCCTTATAAGCATTAAAAGTCATAGTATGTATCACTGAAGTAACATATATATATATAGATGAGTTCTTGCTTTGTTTTAAAACAGACCAAGGTAAATACATCTTAAGTTATTCCTCAGTTTTTTTAGTTGGTTATCTAGATTATGTACTATGCACTATTCACACTAACTGTGAGATTCAACCTTCTTGTATTCTACACAAATATGCAAAACCTTACATAGTTCAAATCTAGAAGGGCTAATGGAAGCAGGGGTCACTAGGATAATTCACACATGGGTGATTAATACTTTTGTCATGTGTCCCCTAAATGACAGAGGATGTTTGGAGGAAGGTCCCTGGACTTAATTATTCAGCAGTCCTTCTCCAGAACAGATGCATACAGCTCAGAAGTTACAGGCTGGCAACCTTGGAATTAGGTCAATAGACTGAAATCCAGACCTGAATCTAGTTACAAGTGATTATATGCTGCATATACTTTAAGGTTTTATATTCTTTTTTGTTTCAATACTGGTAAACCATCCAACTCAAATCACTATCTTCCAAAAAAAATTACACAAATTAAGCACCTGGGTTTTGCAATTCCACCAGACTATTTGTGAAAACTGTGTTATCATTATTCAAAAATGTTCCATATAGGTGAATCTATTTAGAATGCAACTCAGTCTGTGGTGTAAACTTATTGAATTTTAAATTAATGTTATTTAAAAAATACCTATTAGTCTGCTATTCACAGGGTGATTACTTATTCATCCAGTTCAGAGTACCATGTATCTATGTATTGCTCTTAATTAAGCAAACAAAAGTACTTATATGGTGTTATCTTAGATATTATTTTTTGTGTGTTTCAATTAGGTATTTCTCCATAGCAAGTAGTAAAGCATATTACTTCTATCCAAAAAACAGTTAAGCAGCTGTAATGCTGTTGTCTGAATCAACAGTAGTATCCATTCCAACCTGAGGATTGCATAGGTTGGGCTAAACAATTTTTAAAAGAATTAAGTTAAAACAAATGAGGTTTTTGTATAGACAAGCTTTAGAAATCAAAAGGGGTTTGAATGCTAGTTGTAAATAATGACCCTGAATTCCACATACCTTCTAGTTTTTCATGTTAATTAAGGATCATACTATTGAAGGGATGTAGTCTGAACACTATAAAGTGTCTTAGATGCCTGTTGATGTCTTCTTGGGCTGAAAAATATGTAGGAAGAGATTAATGATGTCTTAGTAATGATACAACATGGGGAAATTGTGTGGAAGAAATCTGGGAAGCAGAAGGGCAATTAAGAAACGCACAAGACCAGTAAGAAAAAGCACGCTGAGTTTAGAAATGTTCCTCAAAGAGTGCAACAAAATTGCATCACAGTGGTTTTTGTATAGAACTGAGGCCCCTTTTGGATGCCCCTTCAATATGTCCAAACAAAGACCCAAGTCTGAATATCCTTCACTCATCTGTGATCAAAATAGTCAGTTTTGAAACTTTAAATTCAGTAACGATTAAATAGCAGGAGGTGGAGATAAATCAGCAATAAAACTATTGTAACATCTCTGGTTTATAGTAGTCCTTTCAACATTCAATTTTAGTTATAATCAGATAGAAACTAAGGTTCTTTGCTATGAAAGAAAATGAAAAAAATCCCAAACCATAAAAATTGCTTTTGCAACACTGATGCCCTTTATTTCCAGAGTACTTGTTTCTAAGTCAGGTAGAAGTATGCACTTTTGTGCTTACAAGAACTTGGTCTCAACCCACCACCAGGTATTTTAGAGTCAGACCTTTCAAGCAAACTCTGAGAATATGTGAAAGCAAGCGATATTCTGTATGAAACATTTTAGGTTGGCATACTTGAGAGCAACATAAGTCAACAGACACTTTAATTTGCTGCTACAATCAGGAATTGATTTAAAATTGCTACTGTTCTTGTTTTAGTATCATTTTATATAAGAACGTGACATTGACAAGACAATAGCAAAACTTTTTTCAAGCAATTGTAGTAATCAGAAATCTTAAGCAGGTAGTAAATGTTACAATACAACATACTATTTCTGGAATTTGCAGCAAGAAATGTAGTATAATATGTATTTCCTTTAACCTGACATCCTTAGAAGAATCTTTAGCATTGACACTTGGAGGCAAAACTAAGATTCGTAATCAGGATTGCCTTCATAATAGGCAATCTGGAGATGAAAGATAAAAAAGCTCTTTGTTCAATTACTCCTGACTACAGCCTGAGAGGATGCTTGTCCTGGGTTCAGCA